>NW_026646578.1:0-85866 GCF_949987535.1 Balaenoptera acutorostrata
GCCAAACAAACAAAATCGTCGAAGTTTGGAGCAGGTAAAGATTTATTGCAAAGACCAAGCAAGGAGAACTGGTGGCTCGTGCTCAAAAGACCTGAACTCCTGGATGATTTTTGTGGAAGAGTTTTTATAGTAAAAATTTGGGGCGAAGCCTATAGGATGTGTGACTTTTGTTGGTAATGAGGTGACTGGGTGGTGTTTAGGAATATTGTACTCAATCTGAAGTTACCATCCTCCAGCAGAGTGGGAGTTTTAGATCCTGCACATATTGTTATGCATAACAAGACACATACATAGATATTGCTATGTATATCCCTTGAGGAGGAAACAGGTCCCCGTTTTATAGCTACCCTATTGTTTTTGACTGCCCCTCCTTTGTTTCTGTATTTTCTCTTCTTCCTTATTAGTAACTGTCTGAATCTGTCCTTTGCAACTCAGCGACAACAGTCTAGGAGCTGAAACCTTTTTCCTCCAAAGAAGCAGAGGACAGGGAAAGGCTTTTGTATCCAGAAAGGCCCTGCAGCATCCTGCTTGGTTTGAAAATTGCAATAAATGAAAAAAGAAGTCTGTTCCATTATGACTAAACCAGTGAACTCACTCTTGAGAAAATATGCTATTTGTCCTTCACAAAGGATGCCCCCTTGATGCCAAGTAGGTTAATTAATGCAGAGACGGAAAATTCTATTCCATTAGGAGGATATTTTCTCGGGACTATCAGGATCTAGCAATTTGGAGAATATGATTTCAGCTACGAGCTTTCCTAGTTTTGCCCTGGGATCCAGGTATACAGATGGCCTAAGAGCCACAGTGTGGACATGATCTTGGAGAGGCAGCAGTGAGTGGTGGCATGAAGTGAGATCTTAATTCCCTGCCCAGGAATTGAACCTGGGCAGCCTGGATGAAAACCAGGAATCCTAGCCACCACACCCCCGGCTCTTGCCCCCAGTGAAAAATGCATTGCTCACGGAGGCAAAAACTGTAAAAACAGGTACAAAGTTTATTATTAGAGACATAGCACACAGAGAAACAGTTTGTTTAGTTAAGACAGAAGCAAGGCAGAGATGCACATCTGGATAGAGAGGGTGTGGGCGTCCCCCCTAATGAGGAGAAGCGCAGTAAAAAGGTGGTTAAATCATTTATACAGGGCAGTTCTTCTGGGTCTTTGTGTACCTTTGGCCAATTATCTGGTTTCTTCTTCTACACCTGACCTGCCCTAGGACCCTCCCCAATATGCCTGGGCAACTTTTTTCCAAGATGGATTTCAGCCCAGAGGCCTATGCGACGGCCTTAGCATCACACATTCTGGGGTGGTGTGCCCTCCTTTTTGACCCCCAAGGAACCTTTCTGCACATGTGCAGTGTCTCCCTTGCCCCAAGGATGGGAAATATATGACCTCTTGATCCTTGACTCAAACAAGGGTTAGCCCCTCTCTATTCCTGCCATGACTGTTATCTTAAGGTGTTCACGGGAGACAAAGCCTGGGTATTTACCCTGTTTCTGCAGTTACTTCCATTTCAGAGAGCAAACAGGAGGCTGATTTTAAATGTCTAAACTGAAGCCCATCTATCTCCTGTCTCAGCAAATGTAAACAGGAGACTAAGTTGTAAGTGTCGGAAGCCCACTTTTTCCTGCCCCATGAAATGTAAACGGGAGGTTAGTTGTGAATGCCTGGCTTGGGGCCCCTCTATCTCCTGCCTCAGACACACACCCAATCAGGGGTCTCAGGGCACCCAGGACCCTGGGATAAGCATTTCCCCCCGTATTTCTACTCTGAAGTACTAAATTGATTGCTTGGCTCACAGTCAACCCAGGGTGCAGGGGGCCAAGGGAAATGTAGTCTTTCTCCCTCTTACTGTCTTCCTGGTCTTTAGCGGCTTCCTCTGCGCATGTGCAACGTAGGGCCCGCCTCACCCCTTCCGCTTTCATGCGCCTCGAGGTGAGAAGAACCTGGAGCTTTGGTCGTGGCAGGTGCAGGGCTTGCGTGGCCTGAAGCTTCGCTGAGAGCGGCGTTCTTGTGGCGGGGGCAGAAGCGGGACGTCGCGGGACGTCTCGGGCCGTCCTCTGGCCCAGGCGGGACTGCAGTGCCCGGGTCTGGCCTGGACCTCCGCCCTGGGAAGGTGGGTGGGGCGATCCCGGTTCGGGCCTTGTGGTCTCGGGGGCCGGTGGAGCTGAGACCCGTTAGGAGAGGGGACGGTGCGTGTGGGGACGGAATGCCCGGCCCCGCCCGCATCTGACGGGGGGACGCCGGGGCGGACAGTGGGAGGGAAAGCGCGGTGGTCACGCTGGCCGTGAGCGGGCCAGAAAGCGCGGGCGGAGGGTGTGCTGGGCAGCCCTGCTCTGGAGCGGGAGAGACCCGGTCAGTTACAGCCGTGTCACCTGTACTGTGGGCGGGAGAAGTAACCTGGGGGCGAGTCAGGTCTGCAAAGGAGGCTATGAATAATGCCTGCTTCATGGCGTTGTTCTGAGAAATCTGTATGGGTCGTTTGGAAAAAGAGCCAAGTGCCAGGTACTAACCGTCGAAAAAGTGATAATGTTGTTATTTAGAAGGCACTTTGTTCTTTTCATTGGGTGGTTTACATAAGCCTCCCAATTATCTCGTGATAACGGTATGAGCATCTGCATTAGACACACGTTAAGCAAAAAGCAAATCTGAGTCTCAGGTTGGTGAGGTGGTCCTGAGTTTGAGAGGGCCGGTGACTTCTCCAGGCTTAACCGGATTGTGACAGAGCCAGGAGTCGAACAGTCGTTCATACTGTTCAGTCAATCAAAAGAAACTTATCAAGAGTCCCTTTTGAGAAACTTCAGCCCACTAGAAAGTAGTAAGTTTTAACACTTTGCCATAAAGCACCGCATCCTTTTTATTGGGCAGTCTGTGGATTCTCTAACTCAAGGGGTAAACAGTTTTGCTAGGAAAATAGATAAAGGATGCAGCCTGTGTCTCTTTTTTTTACTGTTAATTTTAATGAAGTAGTGTCATCCTTTGCTGTACTTCAATCATCTGTTTTTCCATTTTTGTTTGTATTTAATTAAATCAATTTAAATCAATAGACAAAATTATTTTTACCAAATGAGAGTGGTAGGTTTAAGCCCCGTGATCATTTCAAACTGGTAGATGGACAGATGGTGTTTCCACAGGATCTTTCCCTTGCCATTTCAAGGGCTGAAGGGATGCTGTAGGGAGGCTGCTTCTCAGCTGGGCTGCTGATGTGATTGGGAGGTGAATGAATGTAGGAACTGTAAAGCAGGCCAGGTGTCCTGACAGTGTCCTTTTTCTGTCCCCCCAGCTGAATCTTCAGTCCTCTGCACCTTCCTAAACGCTACAGAAGATGAACATATCTGAGGTCAGCTCTCTATTCATTTCCCACTTTGTGGTGTGATGGATTTAACTCTTGATTTCAGATTGCTCTCAGCCTGTTTTATACATTCTTTATCAATGTAAGTTATTTTCCTTTTATGATTAGTTTGCTAAGATTTTACTTGAGTCAGGAATGTACACTCTTGAGTTATATTGAATACCTTTTTGTATGTATTGTAGTAAAGGTATAGCTTATTTTCTTTAATCTGCAAATTTTCGAGGTAGCTGAAATGGATTTTAGAATGGTAACTTACTCTTGAATTCTTGTATGGATGCTACTTGCTAATGGGTTCTAGTTTTTTGGTTTTGATTTTACATACTAAATAGTGTGATTTGTAAATAAGCATATTTTTTTATCTCTTTCTATCTCTGTGCACTTTAATTTCTTTTTCAGTCAGGCTGGGATTTAATGTGAAAGAATTCATTTATTCACTGCTAAGTATGATGTTAGTCATATGCCTTAAATAGCTTCTCATTGTCAGATCTTTTCTTTTCCTCCTATTCCTAGTGCTATAAAATTAGTGTCATTTCTTCCTTAAAAATTCACTCTAGAATTCACTACAGAAACAATGTGGACCTGAAGTTTACTTTGTCAGAATTTTTTTTTTTAAATAACAATTTTATTGAGGTACAATTCTTGTACCAAAAATTCACCCTTTTAATTTGTGCAGTGCAGTGCTTTTTTTAAACTATGTTCACAGAGATGTGGAATTATCACCACTATTTAATTTTAGAATAATTTCATCACCCTCAAAAGAAACCCTGTACTCTTTAGTAGTCACTCTCCATTCCTGCTCCCAAGCTCCTAGGAACTACTAATCTACTCCGTGTCTTTAGAGATTTGCTTATTGTGGAGGTTTCCTATAAATGGAATCACAAAATATGTACCCTTTGGTGAATGGCTTCTTTCATTTAGCATGACCTTTTTAAGGTTCATCACTGTTGTAATACGCATCAGTAATCCAGTTCAGTTTCTGGCCAAGCTAATATTTAGTTGTATGGATATATCACATTTTGTTTATCAGTTTATCAGTTGATAGACATTTGTTGTTTCTGTTTTGACTGTTATGACTGTTTTGACTGTTATGAGCAGTTGTGTAAACATTTTTGTGTGTACCCAGTTTTCCAATCTACTTTGTATATACTTAGAATGGAATTACTGGGCGATAAGGTAACTGTTCAACAAATTTAGAAACTGCCAGAACAATTTTCCAAGGCAGTGGAACTATTTTACCACCCCATCAGCAATGAATGAGGGTTACAGTTTTCCCACAACTACCATTAGTCATTGTTATTGTCTGTCTTTTTTTTTAAAAGCCCTCCTGGTGAATGTGAAGTGGGATTTTATTATGGTCATGATTTGCATCTCCCTAATGTTGAGCATCTTTTCGTGTTCTAATTTTTTATTGGCTGTTTGTATATATTCCTTGGAGAAATGTCTGTTCACATTCATTCTCCGTTAATAAATTGGGTTATTTGTCATTTCGTTGTTGACTTGTAAGATTTCTTATATGATTTGGGTACAAGCCTCTTTATCAGTTAAATTTTTGTAAATATTTTCTCCCATTTTGTGGGTTGCTTTCACTTTCTTCATGGAGTTCTTTGAAGCACAGAAATTTTTTATTTTGATAATATCCAGTTGGTCTATTTTTCTTTTGTTTGTTTTTGTCAAATCTAAGAAAACTTTGCCTAACCGGAAATCAAAAATATTTATTCCTCTTTTTTCCCTACATTTTTTACAATTTTAGTCTTTCCATTTAGGTCTGTTACTCATTTTGAGTTAATTTTTATAGATGGTGTGAGGCAGAGGTACAACTTCATTCTTTTGCATGTGAATATTCAGGTGTTCCAAAACCATTTATTGAAAAGAGTATTATTTTTCTGATTGAATTGTGGCACCCTTGTTGAAATTCAATTGTCCATAAATGTAAGGGTTTATTTCTGGCCTCTCAATTGTATTCCATTGTACTTTTAAGGTTTTTTTATTCTTATGATGTCTGTTCTTATACCTTAGTAGCATAGTATGATATTGTGATTTATAAGAAAGACATATTTGGTCTTCATCCCTGTTCCTGGCACAGAGTTCCTAAAACCCTTGCAAATTCCTAAGTAATAAGAGAGATTAAGTTGTCTTTTGTTATTCATAACAAGCCACTTCAACCATGCTTGAATTCATGTTAATGAGGAGACCTTTGGAACCCCCCCTGAGGATGTAGGCTTGTTGCCAGGGATACCAATTAAGTCATTAGAGGGTTGTGACTTGAAGGCACACCCCTTGACCTCTAGGGAGGTGGGGGGGAGCTGGAGGTTCACTTAATCACTAATAGCAATTATTCCTACATAATGAAGCCTCCATAAAAATCTCTGAACTATGGAGAGCTTTGGACAGATTTGATGTTGGTGAACACGTGGAGGTGCTGGGAGGGTTATGCTCCTGGAGAGGGCATAGAAGACTGCTCTTTGCAGCTTTTTCCTCTGGCTATTTCTGAGTTGTATACTTTGTAATAAACCTGGCAATCTAGTAAGTAAACTATTTTCCTGAGTTCTGTGAGCCATTCTAGCAAATTAACTGAACCTGAGGATGAGGCTGTCCCATTTATAGCAAGTTGGTCAAAAGCACAGGTGGCAATCTGGACCTGTAATTGGCATCTGAAGTGTAAGGAGGGGCGGTCCTGTTGAGCTGAACTTCTAACTGGTAAGATCTGTTGTGGAGTCCAGGTAGGTAGAGTCAGGCCTGAATTGAATTGTAGGACACCCTGCTGGTGTTGCAGAATTGTTTGGTAATGTGAAAAACCTCTACACATTCAGTGACCAGCAGTGAAGTAGTATTGAGATACAGAAGTATTCTGTGACTAGAGTGTTACAGTAATACAGGGGAAAAACAGGAGTGTTTTCTGTAAACATAGAGTAATCGAAATTGAAAGGTGAGAGCCCTCTAACTTTTCTTTATCAAGATTATTTTAGCTATCCTGGGTAACTCACATTTCCATATGAATTTTAAGATTAGTTTGTCAATTTCTGTAAAAGAATAGAGCCGTGATTTTGATAGGGGTTGGGTTGAATCTGTAGCTCGATTTCTGGAGTATTGCCATCTTGACAATACTAACTTTTCTGATCCTTGAATATGAGGTATGTGTCTTTCCATTTATTTAGGTCTTTTATTTTAAATTTTTTTATATTTTACTATCATAACTGCCACTTTATTGTTGTGTATTTCTATAAACATATGAAAATGTGAACTTTATATTTGTTTTTATTTGAACTTTTTATTTTATACTGGAGTACCGTTGATTAACAATGTTGTGTTAGTGTCAGGTGTACAGCAAAGTGATTCAGTTATACTTATACATGTATCTATTCTTTTTCAAAATCTTTTCCCATTTAGGTTGTTACATAATATTGAGCAGAGTTCTGTGCTGTAGAATAGGTCCTTGTTGGTTATCCATTTTTAATATAGCAGTGTGTATAGGGAGTTTGGGACTGACATATTTAGGTCTTTGAAAATTTACTTCAATGACACTTTGTTGCTTTAAGTGGGTAAGTTTTATACTTTTGTTGGATTGATTCTAAGTATTTTATTCTGTTTGATGCTATTGTAAGTGGAATTGTTTTCTTTATTTCATTTTCGGCTTGTTCATTGCTAGTGTATAGAAATACGACTGATTTTTACATATTTATCTTGTATTCTGCAACCTTGGTTAACATGGTTATTAGCTTTATTTATTTAGTTTTTGGATTCCTTAGGATTTTCTGTACTCTGGTTTAACTTGCCCTTCCTTTTCTTGCTTTTTTATGATAAAATTTAAGCTCATGAATTGAGGCTTTGTTTTTCTTTTTCAATGTAGGCGTAAGGCTCTGTATTTTCCTTTGAAAACTGCTTTAGCTGCATCACACAATTTTTTTTTTTTTTTTTGGCCGTACCATGCAGCATGTGGGATCTTACTTTCCTGACCAGGGATTGAACCTGCACCCCCTGCAGTGGAAGCTCGGAGTCTTAATCACTGGACAGCCAGGGATGTCCCTGCACACACAGATTTTGATGTTGTGTTTCTATTTTCATTTAGTCCAAGATACTTTTTTAAGTGTCCTGTGACTTTTTTTTTTTTAATATTTATTTATTGATTATTTTTGGCTGCCTCAGGTCTTAGTTGCGGCATGCAGAATCTTTCGTGTGGTGTGTGGGCTTCTCTCTAGTTGTGGTGCGTGGGCTCAGTAGTTGAGGTGTGTGGGCATAGTTGTCCCATGGCATCTGGTATCTTAGTTCCCCGACCAGGGATCAAACTCGCATCCCCTGCATTGTAAGGCGGGTTCTTAACCACTGGACTGCCAAGGAACTCCCATCCTGTGACTTCCTTTGGTGTGTGTGTGTGTGTCATTTTTAAGAAAAATTTTATTTTATTTATTTTTTCATACAGCAGATTCTTAATAGTCAATCAATTTTATACACATCAGTGTATACATGTCAATCCCAATCACCCAATTCATCACACCACCGCCCCAACACCCCCGCTGCTTTCCCCCCTTGGTGTCCATACGTTTGTTCTCTACATCTGTGTCTCAATTTCTGCCCTGCAAACCAGTTCATCTGTAGCACTTTTCTAGGTTCCACATATATGCATTAATATACGTTATTTGTTTTTCTCTTTCTGACTTACTTCACTCTGTATGACAGTCTCTAGATCCATACACGTCTCAACAAATGACCCAATTTCGTTCCTTTTTCTGGCTGAGTAATATTCCATTGTATATATGTACCATATCTTCTTTATGCATTTGTCTGTCGATGGACATTTAGGTTGCTTCCATGACCTGGCTATTGTAAATAGTGCTGCAATGAACATTCGGGTGCATGTGTCTTTTTGGATTATGGTTTTCTCTGGGTATATGCCCAGGAGTGGGATTGCTGGATCATATGGTAATTCTATTTTTAGTTTTTAAGGAACCTCCATACTGTTCTCCATAGTGGCTGTATCAATTTACATTCCCACCAACAGTGCAAGAGGGTTCCCTTTTCTCCACACCCTCTCCAGCATTTGTTGTTTGTAGATTTTCTGATGATGCCCATTCCAGCTGGTGTGAGGTGATACCTCATTGTAGTTTTGATTTGCATTTCTCTAATAATGAATGATGTTGAGCAGCTTTTCATGTGCTTATTGGCCATCTGTATGTCTTCTTTGGAGAAATGTCTAATTAGGTCTTCTGCCTATTTTTGGATTGGGTTGTTTGTTTTCTTAATATTGAGCTGCATGAGCTGTTTATATATTTTGGAGATTAATCCTTTGTCTGTTGATTCCTTTGCAAATATTTTCTCCCATTCTGAGGGTTGTCTTTTCATCTTGTTTATGGTTTCCTTTGCTGTGCAAAAGCTTTGAAGTTTCATTAGGTCCCATTTGTTTAATTTTGTTTTTATTTCCATTACTCTAGGAGATGGATCAAAAAAGATCTTGCTGTGATTTATGTCAAAGAGTGTTCTTCCTGTGTTTTTCTCTAAGAGTTTTATAGTGTCCGGTTTTACATATAGGTCTCTAATCCATTTTGAGTTTCTTTTTGTGTATGGTGTTAGGGAGTGTTCTAATTTCATTCTTTTACATGTAGCTGTCCAGTCTTCCCAGCACCACTTATTGAAGAGATTGTCTTTGCTCCATTGTATATCCTTGCCTCCTTTGTCATAGATTAGTTGACCATAGGTGTGTGGGTTTATCTCTGGGCTTTCTATCTTGTTCCATTGATCTGCGTTTCTTTTTTAATGCCAGTACCATATTGTCTTGATTACTGTAGCTTTGTAGTATAGTCTGATGTCAGGGAGTCTGATTCCTCCAGCTCCATTTCTTTCCTTCAAGACTGCTTTGGCTATTCAGGGTCTTTTGTGTCTCCATACAAATTTTAAGATTTTTTGTTCTAGTTCTGTAAAAAATGCCATTGGTAATTTGATAGGGATTGCACTGTATCTGTAGATTGCTTTGGGTAGTATAGTCATTTTCACAATATTGCTTCTTCCAATCCAAGAACATGGTATGTCTCTCCATCTGTTGGTATCATCTTTAATTTGTTTCATCCGTGTCTTACAGTTTTCTGCATACAGGTCTTTTGTCTCCCTCGGTAGTTTTATACCTAGGTATTTTATTCTTTATGTTGCAGTGGTAAATGGGAGTGTTTCCTTAATTTCTCTTTTAGGTTTTTCATCATTAGTGTATAGGAATGCTAGAGGTTTCTGTGCATTAATTTTGTATCCTGCAACCTTACCAAATTCATTGATTACCTCTAGGAGTTTTCTGGTGGCATCTTTAGGTTTCTCTATGTATAGTATCATGTCATCTGCAAACAGTGACAGTTTTACTTCTTCTTTTCAAATTTGGATTCTTTTATTTCTTTTTCTTCTCTGATTGCCATGGCTAGGACTTCCAAGACTATGTTGAATAATAGTGGTGAGAGTGGACATCCTTGTCTCGTTCCTGATCTTAAAGGAAATGCTTTCAGTTTTTTACCATTGAGAATGATGTTTGCTGTGGGTTTGTCATATATGGCCTTTATTATGTTGAGGTAGGTTCCCTCTATGCCCACTTGCTGGAGAGTTTTTATCATAAATGGGTGTTGACTTTTGTCAAAAGCTTTTTCTGCATCTATTGAGATGATCATATGGTTTTTATTCTTCAATTTGTCAATATGGTGTATCACATTGATTGTTTTGCGTATATTGAAGAATTCTTGCATTCCTGGGATAAATCCCACTCGCTCACGGTGTATGATCCTTTTAATGTGTTGTTGGATTCTGTTTGCTAGTATTTTGTTGAGGATTTTTGCATCTATATTCGTCAGTGTTATTGGTCTGTAATTTTCTTTTTTTGCAGTATCTTTGTCTGGTTTTGGTATCAGGGTGATAGTGGCCTCATAGAATGAGCTCGGGAGTGTTCCTTCCTTGCAATTTTTTGGAAGAGTTTGAGAAGGATAGGTGTTAGCTCTTCTCTAAATATTTGATAGAATTCACCTGTGAAGCCACCTGGTCCTGGACTTTTGTTTGTTGTAAGATTTTTAATCACAGTTCCAATTTTGTTACTTTTGATTGGTCTGTTCATATTTTCTATTTCTTCCTGGTTCAGTCTTGGAAGGTTATACCTTTCTAAGAATTTGTCCATTTCTTCCAGGTTGTCCATTTTATTGGTATAGAGTTGCTTGTAGTAGTCTCTCAGGATGCTTTGTATTTCTGCAGTGTCTGTTGTAACTTCTCCTTTTTCATTTCTAATTTTATTGATTTGTGTCCTCTCCCTCTTTTTCTTGGTGAATCTGGCTAATGGTTTATCAATTTTGTTTATCTTCTCAAAGAACCAGCTTTTAGTTTTATTGATCTTTGCTATTGTTTTCTTTGTTTCTATTTCATTTATTTCTGCTCTGATCTTTATGATTTCTTTCCTTCTGCTAACTTTGGGTTTTGTTTGTTCTTCTTTATCTAGTTCCTTTAGGTGTAAGGTTTGTTTTTTTATTTGAGATTTTTCTTGTTTCTTGAGGTAGGCTTGTATAGCTATAAACTTCCCTCTTAGAACTGCTTTTGCTTCATCCCATAGGCTTTGGATCGTCATGTTTTCATTGTCATTTGTCTCTTGGTATTTTTTAATTTCCTCTTTGATTTCTTCAGTAATCTCTTGGTTATTTAGTATCGTATTGTTTAGCCTCCATGCGTTTGTGTTTTTTACATTTTTTCCCTGTAATTCATTTCTAATTTCATAGTGTTGTGGTCAGAAAAGATGCTTGATATGATTTCAATTTTCTTAAATTCACTGAGGCTTGATTTGTGACCCAAGATGTGATCTATCCTGGAGAATGTTCTGTGCACACTTGAGAAGAAAGTGTAATCTGCTGTTTTGGGATGGAATGTCCTATAAATATCAATTAAATCTGTCTGGTCTATTGTGTCATTTAGAACTTCTGTTTCCTTATTTTTTTTTCACTTTGGATCATCTGTCCATTGGTGTAAGTGAGCTGTTAAAGTCCCCCACTGTTATTGTGTTACTGGTGATTTCCCCTTTTATAGCTGTTAGCAGTTGCCTTATGTATTGAGGTGCTCCTATCTTGGGTGCATATATATTTATAATTGTTATATCTTCTTCTTGGATTGATCCCTTGATCATTATGCAGTGTCCTTCCTTGTCTCTTGTAACATTCTTTAAAGTCTATTTTATGTTATATGAGTATTGCTACTCCAGCTTTCTTTTGATTTCCATTTGCATGGAATATCTTTTTCCATCCCCTCACTTTCAGTCTGTATGTGTCCCTAGGTCTGAAGTGGGTCTCTTGTAGACAGCATATATATAGGTCTTGTTTTTGTATCCATTCAGCAAGCCTGTATCTTTTGGTTGGAGCATTTAACCGATTCACGTTTAAGGTAATTATCGATATGTATGTTCCTATGACCATTTTCCTAATTGTTTTGAGTTTGGTTTTGTAGGTCCTTTTCTTCTCTTGTGTTTCCCACTTGCAGAAGTTCCTTTAGCATTTATTGTAGAGCTGGTTTGGTAGTACTGAATTCTCTTAGCTTTTGCTTGTTTGTAAAGCTTTTGATTTCTCCATTGAATCTGAATGAGATCCTTGCTGGGTAGAGTAATCTTGGTTGTAGGTTCTTCCCTTTCATCACTTTAAGTATATCATGCCACTCCCTTCTGGCTTGTAGAGTTTCTGCTGAGAAATCAGCTGTTCACCTTATGCGAGTTCCCTTGTATGTTATTTGTCGTTTTTCCCTTGCTTCTTTCAATAATTTTTCTTTGTCTTTAATTTTTGCCACTTTGCTTACCATGTGTCTCGGCGTTTTCTCCTTAAGTTTATTTTGTATGGGACTCTGCGCTTCCTGGACTTGGATGGCTAGTTCCTTTCCCATGTTAGGGAAGTTTTCGACTATAATCTCTTCAAATATTTTTCTCTGGTCCTTTCTCTCTCTCTTCTCCTTCTGGGACCCCTATAATGCGAATGTTGTTGCGTTTAACCTTGTCCCAGAGGTCTCTTCGGCTGTCTTCATTTCTTTTCTTTCTTTCTTCTTTATTCTGTGCCGCAGCAGTGAATTCCACCATTCTGTCTTCCAGGTCACTTATCCGTTCTTCAGCCTCACTTATTCTGCTACTGATTCCTTCTAGTGCAGTTTTCATTTCAGTTATTGCATTGTTCATGTCTGTTTGTTTGTTTATTTCTTCTAGGTCTTTGTTAAACATTTCTTGCATCTTCTCTATCTTTGCTGCCATTGTTTTTCCGAGGTCCTGGATCATCTTCACTATCATTATTCTGAATTCTCTTTCTGGAAGGTTGCCTATCTCCACTTCATTTAGTTGTTTTTCTGGGGTTTTATCTTGTTCCTTCATCTAATATATAGCCCTCTGTCTTTTCATCTTGTCTGTCTTTCTATGATTGTGGTTTTTGTTCCACAGGCTGCAGGATTGTAGTTCTTCTTGCTTCTCCTGTGTGTCCTCTGGTGGATGAGGCTATCTAAGAGGCTTGTGCAAGTTTCCTGATGGGAGGGACTGGTGGTGGGTAGAGCTGACTCTTGCTCTGGTGGGCAGAGCTCAGTAAAACTTTAATCCGCTTGAGTGCTGATGAGTGGGGCTGGGTTCCCTCCCTGTTGGTTGTTTGGCCTGAGGCAACCCAACACTGGAGCCTACCTGGGCTCTTTGGTGGGGCTAATGACAGACTCTGGGAGGGCTCACGCCAAGGAGTACTTCCCAGAACTTCTGCTGCCAGTGCCCTTGTCCCCACGGTGAGCCACAGCCACCCCCTGCCTCTGCAGGACACCCTCCAACACTAGCAGGTAGGTCTGGTTCAGTCTCCCCTGGGGTTACTGCTCGTTCCCCTGGGTCCTGATGAGCACACTGCTTTGTGTGTGCCCTCCAAGAGTGGAGTCTCTGTTTCTCGCAGTCCTGTCGAAGTCCTGCAATCAAATCTCACTAGCCTTCAAAGTCTGATTCTCTAGGAATTCCTCCTCCCATTGCCGGACTCCCAGGTTGCAAAGCCTGACTTGGAGCTCAGAACCTTCACTCCAGTGGGTGGACTTTTTGGTATAAGCGTTCTCCAGTCTGTGAATCACCCACCCACCAGTTATGGGATTTGATTTTACTGTGATTGCGCCCCTCCTACCACCTCATTGTGGCCTCTCCTTTGTCTTTGGATGTGGGGTATCTTTTTTGGTGAATTCCAGTGTCTTCCTGTCGATGACTGTCCAGCAGCTAGGTGTGATTCTGGTGTTCTCACGAGAGAGTGAGAGCATGTCCTTCTACTCTGCCATCTTGGTTCAGGGCCTGTTTGTGTCTGTGACTTCTTGATTCATTGGTTTCATAGAATTTGTTTACTTTCCAAATATTTGTGCATTTTATAATTTCTTACTCTTATAATTTTTTATTTACTTCTTTCTTTGTGTGTTACTTTGGACAATATTTCATGCATGGTTCAGTCTTATGTATTGTAACTTGTGTTAGGGTCTCGCATATGATCCTGGGGAATGTTCCATATGTGACTGAAAAGAATACATTTTCTAGATCGGAATTAGTTCCAGTGGGCTGATCGTATTGTTCAAGGCTTCTGTATCTTTTTTTTTTTTAAAGATTTGTTTATTTATTTATTTACTTATTTGGCTGCATTGGGTCTTCTTTGCTGTGTGGGCTTTCTTTGTTAGTTGTGGAGAGTGGGGGCTACTCTGTTGTGATGTGTGGGCTTCTCATCACAGTGGCTTCTCTTGCTGCAGAGCACGGGCTCTAAGCATGCCAGCTTCAGTAGTTGTGGCTCACTGGCTCTAGAGCACAGGCTTAGTAGTTGTGGCTCACGGGCTTCATTGCTCTGCAGCATGTGCGATCTTCCCAGACCAAGGATCAAACCCTTGTACCGTGCATTGGCAGGTGGATTCTTAACCACTGCACCAGGGAAGTCCCCTGTATCCTTTTAATATCTTATCTACTTGTTCTATTAAATATTGAAAGGAGTGTATCCAAGTATAATTCATTTGTCTGTTAACTTCTGTCCTTTTTAATAGAATTTGCTTTATGCATTTTGAAGCTCTGTTTTCAAGCGTTAAACCTTTTATGATTGTTACATCCTCTTAATGAATTGTCCCTTTTAGCATATTGCAGTGCTTATATGTGTTCCTAGTGAGATTTCTTTTTCTGAATTTTGTTTGGTACTGTATAGTCAGTCAGACTTTCATTTGCTGAGTGTGTGCTTAGTATGATAGATACTTTTTTCTATTCTTTCATTTGTAACTTATCTGTGTCTTTATAGTCACAGTCAGTTTCTATGAAACAACATGTTTACGTCTTGCTTTTTATTCACTGTGACAGTTTTTGTGTTTTAGTTGAAATGGTCATATCATTTATATTTAGGGTTATCTTTGTGGTTGAATTTGAAACCATCTTGCTATTTACCTTCTAATTTTTTCTATCTATATTTTTTTCCTTTACCCTGACTTCTCTGTGATTAACTGCTTATTTTTAATGACTCCATTTTAATCACTTTCGGCTTGTGTTACATATATCTGTTTTCATTTTCTAGTGGTTGCTACATACCTATGTGTAAACTGTCACAGTCTACCTTCAAATAATATCTTGTTACTTCAACTTTGTTGTAAGAATATTACAACAGAATATTTTCATTTTGTGTTTCATCCTTTGTGGTGTTGTCATTTACATATCTTGTGGTTACATAATACACTGTTACTATCTTTTTATAAAATGTCATTTACACTCTAATTGATTTTTTAAATGAGAACCTTGTGTTTTAATTACATGGTTTCTATTTTTAGTTCTCTTTATTTCTTTGTGTAGATTCAAATTTACACTTGATATCATTTTTTAAAATCTACATAACTTCTTTTAACTTTTCTTTAGATCAGGTCAGCTGGGAAGGGGTTTCATTTATTTATTTGTCTAAAAATGTTATTTTTTTCTGGATTATTACTAGCGCTCTGAGTTCTGTTTGAGTTTGCTCAGGA
Organism: Balaenoptera acutorostrata; assembly: GCF_949987535.1. NCBI lineage: Eukaryota > Metazoa > Chordata > Mammalia > Artiodactyla > Balaenopteridae > Balaenoptera > Balaenoptera acutorostrata. Next base: position 15,306 of record NW_026646578.1, read on the forward strand.
TTCCAAATAACTGGTTTGGGGACAGAAGAGGAGCCTCACTTGATTTGGGGGCAGTTGAAACTTAATACTAATTTTGGGTCCTTTATCTAGCAGAGAAAGTTGGTAACGTGAATGGCATACTGATTTTATAAGATAAGCATAAACAGTTTGAAAATCCTGTGTTTGGGCACATTGACTCCTTTTTAAAAGCTGCTGTTTAGAATAAATCCAAGGGGAACAGAAATGTCTTATATTCCAGTATTAAAGAGTGTGAATCATCGTGGAATTGGTTAGACATGCAAATTCACGTGTCACCCCAGAAGCACACCTTAAGAACTAGTAGAGTAATAGAGTGCTCAGTTGGCCAGGTGCCTGTTGAAATTTATGAGGAATTCCTGGAGGCACTGAATATGGCAGGTGCATTAAGACCATATAGTCCTTTGACGTGGGAGGCCAGTGACCTTTTCAGAGTGACTTGGAGGTCAGCTTTTCACAAAGACACTAAGATATTACCCTTTTTCACCATTTATATGTAAACAATGAAATTTCCAAGTAAATACATGACTGGAAGATAACAATGGATAGAATGCAGAAGCACATGAGAACCTAGATGTCTTACTAAAGAGATCTATGTCTGTTTTAATTTCTAATGTAAATATTGTTAATCCATATCACAGAACGCTTTGGAGTCTTTTAGTGTTTTTTTCCTGGGTAGTATATTTTCCTGCCTTGACTTTGAAATTAGGACATTTCTTAATAACTTTGTTTTCTGACCATGTTCATGTTTTTCTCTATCTTCCTTAGCATATGGAGTGTATTATAGCAGTTCTAATATCCTTGGGGGCTAATTTTATCTCAGGTGATATTACTTGTTCTTTTCCATTTATTGACTTGTCTGCTGGTCATGAATCATATTTTCCTCCTTTCTATACTTGGTTATTTTTGATAGTCTGTTGAATATAGTGAATTTGACATTGTTGGTTGCTAGACTTTGTTATATTTGTTTAGATACTTTGGGGCATTTTTATGGAGTTCAGTAAATGACTTGGCTGTAATTTCAATCCATTCAGTGCTTGCTTGTAATTTAACTTAATTTGAGTAAATCAATTAATACTTCAGTGTTTACTTGTCATAATTTCAGGTCTAGAGCATTCTGTAGGGCTAATTTTGTCACACTAGTAGGACAATATACCTTTTTGGAAACAGAACGTCTAATAACTCATGCATTAGAAGATCTTTCCACTCTTTCTAAACTTCATGTCTCTGTGTATGCTTGGGTAATTTTCAACCTATTGCATTTGGGTTCTTTTTCCTCCATTGTTGGAATTTTTCCTTTGAATGTAAAAATTTTTTACAGAAAGGTGGCCTTTCTGGGTTTCTCTCACTGTACCTTTTCCTCTGAAATTTTTTATGCCAGAAATTCTAATTGTTTTGGCTTTCCTGAATTCCCAACATTGCCTTCTGTAGTTACTGAGATCAGCAGGCTGTGATTGATGTCTTCCTTCTGTACCATAACCTAGAAATTCTATTTCTTTCCTTTCTCTCAGAGGTCCTTGTTTTCCAGTGCCATTGTCCAGTGTGTAATGTCTAAAGGTCATTTTTTTCATTGATTTTGTGTAGTTTCCAGTTGTTTGACCTATTACATTATTCCTTTTATACCATCTTGGCCATAAGTGGAAGTTTTAAAAAAGGCTCTGCATAGGAACTTCCACTCTCCAGCATTTATTGTTTGTAGATTTTATGATGATGGCCATTCTGACCAGAGTGAGGTGATACCTCATTGTAGTTTTAATTTGCATTTCTCTAATAATTAGCAGTTTTGAGCATCTTTTCATGTGCCTCTTGGCCCTCTGTATGTCTTCTTTGGAGAAGTGTCTATTTAGGTCTGCTGGTCATTTTTTGATTGGGTTGTTTGTTTATTTGATATTGAGCTGCATGAGCTGTTTGTATATTTTGGAGATGAATCCTTTGTCTGTTGCTTCGTTTGCAAATATTTTCTCCCATACTGAGGGTTGTCTTTTCTTCATGTTTAGGTTTCCTTTGCTGTGCAAAAACTTTTAAGTTTCATTAGGTCCCATTAGCTTATTTTTGTTTTTATTTTCATTACTCTCAGAGGGGGGTCAAAAAAGATATTGCTGTGATTTATGTGAGAGAGTATTCTGCCTATGTTTACCTCTAACAGTTTTATAGTATCTGGCCTTAACATTTAGGTCTTTAATCCATTTTGAGTTTACTTTTGTGTATCGTGTTAGGAAGTGTTCTAATTTCATTCTTTCACGTGTAGCTGTCCAGTTTTCCCAGCACCACTTATTGAAGAGGCTGTATTTTTTCCATTGTATATTCTTGATTTCTTTGTTGTAGATTAGGTGACCATAGGTGTGTGGGTTTATGTCTCTGGGCTTTCTATCCTGTTCCACTAATCTATATTTCTGTTTTTGTGCCAGCACCATACTGTCTTGATTACTGTAGCTTTGTAATATATTCTGAAGTTGGGGAGCTTGATTCCTCCAGCTCCGTTTTTTTTTTCTCAAGATTGCTTAGGCTATTCGGGGTCTTTTGTGTTTCCATACAAACTGTACAAGTTTTTGTTCTAATTCTGTGAAAAATGCCATTGGTAATTTGATAGGGATTGCACTGTATCTGTAGATTGCTTTGGGTAGTAGAGTCATTTTCACAATATTGATTCTTCCAGTCCAAGAATGTCGTATGTCTCTCCATCTGTTTGTGTCATCTTTGATGTCTTTCATCAGTGTTTTATAGTTTTTGGAGTACAGGTCTTTTGCCTCCTTAGATAGGTTTATTCCTAGGTATTTTACTCTTTTTGGTGCAAAGGTAAATGGGATTGTTTCTTTACATTCTCTTTCTGATCTTTCATTGTTAGTGTAAAGGAATGTGAGAGGTTTCTGTGCATTAATTTTCTGTCCTGCAACTTTACCAAATTCATTGATTAGCTCTAGTAGTTTTCTGGTAGCATCTTTAGGATTCTCTATGTATAGTGTCATGTCATCTGCAAACAGTGACAGTTTTACTTCTTCTTTTCCGATTTGGATTCTTTTTATTTCTTTTTCTTCTCTGATTGCCATGGGTAGGACTTGCAAAACTATGTTGAATAATAGTGGTGAGAGTGGGCAGACTTGTCTTGTTCCTGATCTTAGAGGAAATGGTTTCAGTTTTTCACCATTGAGAATGATGTTGGCTGTGGGTTTGTCATATATGACCTTTATTATGTTGAGGTAGGTTCCCTCTGCCTACTTTCTGGAGAGTTTTTATTATAAATCGGTGTTGAATTTTGTCAAAAGCATTTTCTGCATCTATTGAGATGATCATATGGTTTTTATCTTTCAATTTGTTAATATGGTGTATCACATTGATTGATTTGCATATATTGAAGAATCCTTGCATTCCTGGGATAAACCCCACTTGATCTTGGTGTATGGACCTTTTAATGTGTGGTTGAATTCTGTTTGGTAGTATTTTGCTGAGGACTTTTGCATCTATGTTTATCAGTGATATTGGCCTGTAGTTTTCTTTTTTTGTGACATCTTTGTCTGGTTGTGGTATCAAGGTGATGGTGGCCTCGGAAAATGAGTTTGGGAGTGTTCCTCCCTTATTTTAGAAGAGTGTGAGAAGGATAGGTGTTAGCTCTTCTCTAAATGTTTGATAGAGTTTGCCTGTGAAACCATCTGGTCCTGGGCTTTTGTTTGTTGGAAGATTTTTAATCACAGTTTCAATTTCAGTGCTTGTGATTGGTGTGTTCATATTTTCTGTTCCTTCCTGGTTCAGTCTTGGAAGGTTGTACTTTTCTCAGAATTTGTCCATTTCTTCCAGGTTGTCCATTTTATTGGCATATAGTTGCCTGTAGTAATCTCTCATGATCCTTTGTATTTCTGTGGTGTCAGCTGTTAATTGTCCTATTTCATTTCTAATTCTATTTATTTGAGTCTTCTTTTTTTTCTTGATTAGTATGTCTAATGGTTCATCAATTTTGTTTATCTTCTCAATGAACCAGCTTTTAGATTTATTGATCTTTGGTAATGTTTCCTTCATTTCTTTTTCATTTACTTCTGATCTGATCTTTATGATTTCTTTCCTTTTGCTAAGTTTGTTTTTTTTGTTTGTTTTTTGTTGTTCTTCTTTCTCTAGTTGCTTTAGGTGTAAGGTTAAATTCTTTATTTGAGATATTTCTTGTTTCTTGAGGTGAGATTGAATTGCTTATAAGCGTCCCTCTTAGAACTGCTTTTACTGTGTCCTGTACATTTTCAGTTTTCGTGTTTTTATTGTCATTTGTTTTTATGTATTTTTAAAATTTCCTCTTTGGTTTCTTCAGTGATCTCATGGTTATTTAGCAGTGCACTGTTTAACCTCCATATATTTGTGGGTTTTTTACAGTTTTTTTCCCTGTAATTGATTTCTAATCTCATAGTGTTGTGGTTGGAACAGATGCTTCATATGATTTCAGTTTTCTTAAATTTTCCAAGGCTTGATTTGTGACCCAAGATGTGATATAAGCTGGAGAATGTTCCATGTGCACTTGAGAAGAAAGTGTATTCTGCCACTTTCGGGTGGAATGTCCTATAACTATCAATTAAATATCTGTTCTACTGTGTCATTTAAAGTTTATGATTCCTTATTTATTTTCTGTTTGGATGATCTGTCCATTGGTTTATGTGGGGTGTTAAAGTCCTCTACTATTATTGTGTTACTGTCGATTTCCCCTTTTATGGTTGTTAACAGTTGCCTTACGTATTGAGGTGCTCCTGTGTTGGGTGCATAAATATTTATAATTGTTAAATCTTCTTCTTGGATTGATCCCTTGATCATTATGTAGTGTCCTTCCTTATCTCTTGTAACAGTCTTTATTTTAAAGCCTATTTTATCTGATATGAGTATTGCTACTCCAGCTTTCTTGTGTTTTCCACTTGCATGGAATATCTTTTTCCATCCCTCGCATTCAGTCTGTATGTGTCCCTAAGTCTGAAGTGGGTCTCTCGTAGACAGCATATATATGGGTCTCGATTCTGTATCCATTCAGCCCGTCTTTGTGTTTTGGTAGGGCATTTAATCCATTTACATTTAAGGTAATTGTCAATATGTATGTTCCTATTACCATTTTCTTAATCATTTTAGGTTTGTTTCTGTGGGTCTTTTTCTTCTCTTATGTTTCCCGCCTAGCGAAGTTTCTTTAGCATTTGTTTTAAAGCTGGTTTGGTGGTGCTGAATTCTCTTAGCTTTTGCTTGTCTGTAAAACTTTTGATTTCTCCAGCGAATCTGAATGAGATCCTTGCTGGGTCGAGTAATCTTGGTTGTAGGTTTTTCTCTTTCATCACTTTAAGTATGTCCTGCCACTCCTTTCTGGCCTGCGGAGTTTCTGCTGAAAAATCAGCTGATAACCTTATGGGGATTCCCTTATAAGTGTTTTTTTGCCTTTCCCTTGCTGCTTTTAATATTTTTTCTTTGAATTTAATTTATTGTTAGTTTGATTAATATGTGTCTTGGTGTGTTTCTCCTAGGGTTTATCCTGTATGGGACTGTCTTTGCTTCCTGGACTTGGGTGGCTATTTCCTTTCCCACATTAGGGAAGTTTTCAACTATAATCTCTTCAAATATTTTTTCGACCCTTTCTTTTTCTCTTCTTCTTCTGGGACCCCTAAAATTCGAATGTTGGTGTGTTCAGTGTTGTCCCAGAGGTCTCTGAGATTGTCTTGTGTTCTTTTTGTTCTTTTGTCTTTATTCTGCTCCTTGGCAGTTATTTCCACCATCCTGTCTTTCAGCTGACTTATTCGTTCTTTTGCTTCATTATTCTATTACTGATTTCTTCTAGTATATTTTTCATTTCAGTTATTGTGTTGTTTATCTCTGTTTGTTTGTTCTTTAGTTGTTTTAGATCTTTGCTAAACATTTCTTGTATTTTCTCGATCCGTGCCTCCATTATATTTCCAATGTTCTGAATCATCTTTACTATCATTACTCTGAATTATTTTTCAGGTAGGTTGCCTATTTACTCTTCATTTATTTGTTCTTGTTGGTTTTTACCTTGTTTCTTCAACTGTAAGATTTTTTTTTTGTCGTTTCATTTTTTTTGTTTTTTGATGCGTGGGATTGTTTTCCTGTCTTATGGGTTGTTTGGCCTGAGGCCTCCAGCACTGGAGTTTGTAGGCTGTTGGGTAGAGCCAGGTCTTGATACCGAGATGAGGACCTCTGGGAGACCTCACTCTGATGAATATTCTCTGTGGTCTGAGGTTCTCTGTTCATCCTGTGGTTCAGACTCGGACCTCCGACCACAGGAGCTTGCCTGACCCCAGGTCCAAGAACCAAGATCCTGCAAGCCGTGTGGGGTGGCCATGAAAAATAAAAACAAAAAAGGAGCACAACAATAAGAAAGAGTAAAAAATAAGATTAGAAAACAAACAGATATGTTAGAAAAAGATAAAAATAAAGATGAAACAACAACCAGGAGGTAAAACAGAACCACAGTAGCAAAAAATGGAAAAAAAAAAAACCCGTAAAAGGCCTTGGCTATGGGGGGGTGGTGTTTAGGCAGCAGGCGGGGTTTAGGCTAGGTCCCATGTGGCCAGAAAAGGCCCTGGGGGTAGGGTTTGGGGCTTAGACTCAGGGAGGCTGGAGGCCCCCGGAGTTCCCCTGGCCTAGGAGGGCAGAGGACCAGGCCCGGGACCCCAGGAGGTTCCCTGGGCCTGAGTGGGTGAGGGAAATGCTAGGCGTGTTCCCCCAATCCTCTGATCCCAGAGGGTCCCTCCTCATTCGCCTCTCCTCTGCTTCCCTGCCTCCCTCCCTCTCACGCCCCTAGGACCCACGTGGCCAGAGGGGGCCCCAGAGGGCATAGGGAGAGGGTGAGGGAAACACCAGCTATGCTTCCCCTGATCCTCTGGTTCCTGAGTGAACCCGCCCCATCAGCCTCTCTCCCTCTTCCTTCTTCCCCCCTTCCTCCTCCCTTCCTCCTACACCCCTAGGAACCACGTGGCAGAGGGGGCCCCAGAGTGCAGAGGACCTTACCCAGGAGCCCTGGAGGCTTCCTGGGGCACAAGTGGGTGGGGGGAACGCTAGGCACATTCTCTCCTGAGCCTCCAATCCCAGAGGTTTCACCCCACCGTCCACCTCTCCTTCTCTTCCCCCCCCCCTCCCATCTTCCTACCTCCCTTGGAGCAACGTGGCCAGAGAGGGCTCTGGAGGGTGGAGGACCAGACCCGGGAGCCCAGCAGGCTTCCTGGGTCCTAAGTGGGCAGGAGAAATGCTAGGCACATTCTCCCCTGATCCTCTGGTCTCGGTGGTTCCCCTCCCCATCCGCCTCTCCTCTTCTTCCCCCCTCCTCCCGTCCTCCTATGCCCCTAGGACCAATGTGGCCAGAGGGGCCCCTGGAGGGCAGAGAACCCGGCCTAGAAGCCCAGCAGGCTCACTGGGGCCCGAGTGGGCAGGAGAAACATTAGGTGCATTCTCCCCTGATCCTCCGGTCCCGGAGGGCCCCTCCCTGTCTGCCTCTCCTCTTCTTCCCCCCCCCCCGTCACTCCTACGCCCCTAGGACCAGTGCGGCTGGAGGGAATCCTGGAGGGCAGAGGCCCTGGCCCGGGAGCCCAGCAGGTCCCTGGGGCCCGAGTGGGTAGTGGAAATGCTAGGCACATTCTTCTCTCATTCTCCAGTCCCGGGGGGGTCCCTCCAGGCGTGGGAACCCCTACCTTCCCCATACCACCCCTCAGGGACGCCAATTCCATCCGGCCTCCACTTCTCCCCCCTCACTCCCCTCACCACATCCCACCCAGTTGCTCAGGGGTTCCTCCAGTACCCCTGAGTGTCAAGGTCCCCCAAAAGCATCTGGTAGGTGCCCTAGTTGTGGGGAGATGTGAACTCCACGTCCTCTCACTCTGCCATCTTCACTTCACCTCAGCTGAAAAATGATTTAACTTAACACATTATATACTGTGGGTTTTTTGCAGAAACTAACACCTGTGGCTGGCAATTTGTTATGTAAGTGAATATTGAAACATTGGCATTTGAGTAAATATCAACAGCTTGTTTTGCATTTAATGTAGTTATTGGAAACTTTGTACATGTCTTACTAAAGCATTCTTTTATTTCGTTAGAGTGTGATAGGCAGTATAGCAGGCACCTCTGTGCATGGAAACAGAATATCTATTACAAATATACTGTGTTTCACTGAGCTTTCCCCTGGAAGAGCAGACTCTACACTTTCTGGAGGCAGGTTTTTTTTTGTTTTTTTGTTTTTAGTCCCATGGGTATTATTTCTTCTAGAATATGTTCTTTTATTTTACCTTATATTCGTCTAAGTGTGTCTTCATGGGGGGCTTTTTTAGAAATGCCACAAGAAGGACCAGGTCCTAGACTACCACTACATTCACGAGAATGGCCAGTTACCCATTCTCTAGCTACTGCTAACAAAAATTGCTTTTAAGTCATTTTATTCTGTGCATTAAGGGTACGAGAAATTTTAAACACATTGAATAAACCGCATTTACTCCAATAGAAACCCACCCTTGATCAATTTTAAGCTCTGACAACTTCGCACAGTGATGTCAATTGTTTCGCTCTCTAAAAACGTACTGATACATCTCCAGTCAATCACGTTTGGGTAACAAAAGATGTATTAATACGTCTCTGGTGAATAATGTGTGAAACTTTACTGACCAGAGCGGCCTGTTTTGTGGCCTTTTGGACATGCATTGTACATCAGCCTTAGCCACTGAGGAGGGGAATACATTTGACATTCAAAAATTTAATAACAGTGGTTCAGACATCCAAGGTAAAAACTAGGTGGCCATATTGGTTGTGATTTCAGACACATTCCTGTATTTCTGAGAACTTGCATTTTCTGAGCTGTGTCATCCTTGGGATGCCACTAGCCATTCTCAAAGCAGTGTCTGCTGGCCGATGGCGGCTGCAACCTTATGACCTTTGGGTCTTCTCTTATACCTATTAAATTATTAGAGAATGAAATTGTTTTAGATCAGATGTTAGCTGAGAAAGGAGACGTGTAGTGGCCAATAGCTCCTGTTATGTATATGTTAATACCATGTCAGACGTTAAAGCCTACTTTGATAAAAGTGGACAACTGGCTACGTGGCAACAAGTCTCCCCCAAAGTGCCAGGTCTAGACTGGTTTTCAGGCTTATTCTCCTGAATTCCTCTGGGAATGAGATCTTTCTTACACAAGAGTTGGATCCAGTACTTGGAACTTGGGAATATTTCCAGCTCGGTACCATTCCCCAAATCAAGGGAGGACTACCCCTTTTTCATCAGGAAATAGCTAGAGTGATTATCTCCCCATTCCCTGAAAGAATTTGTGAAGGATGAAACATGATTGGAGGTTGAAACCGAGCCCCCCTAAAACCCAGTTCCTCTACTGAGTTTATGATTAACCGCTCTGTCCAAAACATACCCACGTTTTCTCCTCAACATTGAGGAATATCAAAGAAAAGGGAGAAATTGTAATAGAAGCAAGGTGGCATGCAGCTGTTAGCAGATGCACCTGAACGACCGTTACCAGGCAACTGTTAGCGCAAGACCACTAGCACGGTGGTTAGAGGCCCCGCTGGGCCAACGGTCGGCCAGGTGGTGGTTGTTGTGGCAGAGAGCGTGGTAAGAGGTGGATCGCAGCCTTCTCCCCAGGGTCCTCCAGGCCAGGGGTTACCACGCCCTGGGCCTCTCAGCAGGAGGTTAGCAGAAGGCGAGCGATTGAAGCTTCATCTGCCGCTCCCCATTGCTTGCATTACTGTCTGAACTCTCCCCCAACCCGGTCCGTGGTAAAAGTGTCTTCTACGAAAGTAGTCCCTGGTGCCAAAAAGATTGGGGACCGCTGCTGTAGGCCCCCCAGCCTCTGGCTTGTGGGTGAGCTGGGGGGCCTGGGGAGAAGGCTGGGGGCTGTGTCCTGCAGAGTTTCAGAGCCCTTGCCACGGCCACCCACTGACCGGGCCCAGGCCTTGGGGCAATGCTAACCTCTCCCCTGTCCCTGCCTCTGCGACCTAGTGGCAGTAGCAGTCTGCATGGATTGTAGTCTGCAGGACCCGGCATACCCCCCAACCCCCATGTTTGGGTGGCCTGAAGAGCTGAGGGCCAGCTGGATCCTGGGTGCCTTGCTCCCTCAGTGATGACTTCTGGGTAGGGTCTGGGAACCTGACCCTGAAGGCACTACCAGCTGAGATCTGCCTCTTCATCTGGGCCTGGGCACTGGCGGGAGGACCCAGACTGAGTGCTGGATGAATGCTCAGGGACAGGATAACTGGCCTGAGCGGGGCCCCCTTCTTATGAGGAAGGACCTGGACGTCGGAGGGTGAAAGTTGGGCCTTAGGACCTTGCGCTTCCCTGTCAGAACAAAGAATAACATTTGTTTTGGTGGAGATTTACAGGAACATCATTACCTGACCTCAAGAACAAAGGATCTGGCACCAAAAATTTTGCCACAACTAATCACGCCCCTCCCTCACCTTTCCTGTAAATGGGATTTGCTGAAAGCTTTCGGGGAGTTTGGGCTTTTTAAGGCATGAGCCACTGTCTCCTTGCATGGCCCTGCAATAAACCTTTCTCTGTTCCAAACTCCAATGTTTTGGTATTGTTTGGCCTCGCTGTGTGTCGGGCATACGGGCTTGTGTTGGGTAACAAGATCATTGTCCATTTTCTCACAAGATTGTGGAATGGACATTGCTAGTCGGGGATTGTGATAGAGGTAAGGCAGGCACGTGGCTGTTAGCGAGCGGCTGTAAGCAGTCATGCTCAGCCATTGGTTGGCATCCCAGTGGGCCTCTCCCCCTCCTCTTCCTCTGTATAAAAGGAGCTGGAATTTAGAATGAGGGAAGTTGGTTCTTTGAGACACTAGTCTGCTATCTCGGTCTGTGAGCTTTCTGATGAAAGTCATTATTCTTTGCCCCAACCACTTGTCTCCCAGTGGTTGGGGCAAAGAATAATGTGCGGTGAGCAGAGTGAGCTTGGGCTCAGTATCATTAGGAGAGTTCCCAAGATGGCCAAGTGGATCAACCCTGAGCTCACTTCCTCTCATGGGCACACCACAATTACAACTACTTACACAAAAACTATTAATGAAAAGTACTGGAACTTACCAGAAAAGATCTAACCTAAAGATATATAGTAAGAACCACAATGAGACAGGTAGGGGAGTCATGATGTATTCAAGACCCCTACCAGAAGGTGGGTGACCCACAAACAGTAGAGAAATGACAATTACAGAGGTTCTTTCTAAGGATTGAGGGGTCTGAGCCCCATATTGGGCTCCCAGCCCAGGGGTCACATGCCAGGGAGATGAGACCCCAGAATGTTTGGCTTTGACGGCCAGCAGGGCTTACTTTTGGGGGTCCCAGAGGGCAGTGGGAAACAGACTTCATTTCTAAAGGGCACACACAAAGTCTCATATTCCAGGACCCAGAATAGAAACAGTAATTTGAAAGGAGGCTGGGTCAGACCTACTTGCTGATTTAAGAGTCTCCTGGAGAGGCAGGAGGCAACTGTAGCTCACTCTGGGAACATAGACACTGCTGGCAGCCATTTGTGGGAACTTGTATCACCTGGACACTGGTGCTGGCAAGTGCCATTTTGGAATCCTCCCTCTAGCTTATTAGCCTCAGGACCCAGCCTTGCCTTTGCTCACCAGCCAGTAGGCACCAGTACTGGGACACCTCAGGCCAGGCAACTAACTGGGCGGGGGGGGGACACAGCCCCACCCACAAACAAACAGGCTCTCCTAAGGCCCCCTGAGCTCACAGTGCCCGTGGACACATCCCTGCTCACTAGTGGGCCCAGGATCTGGCCTCAAACACCAGTGTGCAGACACTAGAGCTGGGACCACCCACCCTCAACCCAGGGCCCTGCAGCTAGAGTCCCTGGGACTCAGCTCTGCCCACCAGTAGGCCAGCACCAATTCTACCCACCAGTGAGTCTGCTCTAGCTTCAGGACAAACCTCACCCACTAGCAGGCAGACACCAGCTGCAGAACAATTGCCACTTTGCATCCTGCCATGGCAGGACCTAGCCCGCTCACCACCAGGCCAGTATCAGTCCTAGAAGTGGCTGGGTCCTAGCCTCATCCACCAGCAGGCCAACATAAGCTCTGGGACACCTGGGCCCTGCAGGCAGACCCTAGGACATAGCTTTGCCTGATAGTGGGCTGGCACTAGCCCTAAGACCTGGTTATACCCACCAGTGGGTGGGCAGCAGCCTTGGGATCTCTCCTGGAACCCAACTCTGCCCACCAGTGAACTGGAACTAGCTGTATGGCTCTCCAGGGTTTCTCAGCCAGCCACCTTGGGATCCGGCCCCACCAACTAGTGGATGGTAGGCTCTGCACAAGTCTGGGCCTGGCAACCAACCAGACCACCCATAGTTGTAGCAGGCTGATTACCCATAGTAATCAGCCTGCTACAACAGAAGGACCCATGCAACTCACATGGGGAGCACCCATAGAGTATATATTTCTGGTGACCAGAGGGCAATGTGCAGCTGGGATGCAGACATTTCTCCAAGGTTGGGAAATATATACAACCTACCACATACAAAGAAATATAAACAGCAAATTTGGCAAAATGAGGCAACAGAGGAACATGTTCCAAATTAAGGAACAAGATGAAACCCCACAAGAACTGAGTGAAGTGAAGATAGTAATCCACCTAGACTTCAAGGTAATGATCATAAAGATGATCAAAAAACTTGGGAGAAGAATGGATAAACTGTGAGAATAAGGAGTTAAAAAATCTAAAGAACAACCAGAGACGATGAGTACAATAACTGAAATGAAAAATACACTAGAAGGAATCAACAGTAGAGTAAATGATACGGAGGAACTGATCAGTGAGCTGGAAGGGAGAGTAGTGGAAATCACTGAGGCTGAACAGAAAAAAAAAAAAAAAGGAATGAAAAGAAACGAGAACAGTTTAAGAGACTACCGTGACAACATCAAACATTAATATTTGCGTTATAGGGTTCTCAGAAGGAGAAGAAAGAGAGAAAGGGGCTGAGAACATATCTGAAAACAGCATAACAGAAAACTTCCCTAACTTGGGAAAGGAAACAGACATCCAAGTCCAGGAAGCTCAGAAAGTCCCATACAGGATTAACCGAAAGAGGACATGGAAAAACTTAAAGAGAGAATATTACAATCAGCAAGGGAAAAGCAACACATAACATACCATAACTACCATAAGGCTATCAGCTGACTTTTCAGCAGAAATTCTACAGGCTAGAAGGGAGTGGCATGATGTATTTAAAGTGATGGAAGGAAAAATTATACAACCAAGAATACTCTACCCAGCAAGGCTCTCATTCAGATTTGATGGAGAGATCAGAAGGTTTACAGAAAAGCAAAAGCTAAGAGTTCAGCACCACCAAACCAGCTATACAAGAAATGTTAAAGGGACTTCTTCTAAGTGAAGAAGAAAAGGTCACAACTAGAAACATGAAATTTATGATAGGAAAAAGCTCATCTGTTAAGGCAAATATACAGTAAAGGTAGTAAATCAACCAATAAAACACTAGTAGGAATGTTAAAAGACAAAAGTAGTAAAACCATCTATAATATGCAGTTAAGGAATACACAAAATAAATAGATATAAAATATGTCAAAAATATTAATCATGAGGGGAGGAAGGTAAAAATGCATGGTTGTTAAAATGCATTTGAAATTAAGAGATCACCAACTTAATCGTGTGTATATTGCTATATATGTTTCATGGTAGCTGTAAACCAAAACCTACAATAGATACACACACACAAAAGAGGGAGGAATCCAAACATAACAATAAAGATAGTCCTCAAACCACAAGAGAAGAGAACAAGAGAGGAAGGGAACAAAAAAAGAAGTACAAAAACAAACCCAAATCAGTTAATAAGAAAATGTCAATAAGTGCATACACATCAATAATTACTTTAAATATGAATGGTCTAAATGCTCCAATCAAAAGACACAGAGTGGCTGAATGGATACAAAAACAAAACCCACATACATGCTGCCTACAAGAGACTCACTTCAGAGTGAAAGACACATACAGACTGAAAGTGAGGGATGAAAGAAGGTAGGTATTCCATGCAAATGGAAATGAAAAGAAAGGCAGGGTAGCAATACTTATATTGGACAACAAAGTCTTTAGAAGAAAGACTGTAACAAGAGACAAAGAACATTACATAACGATCAAGGAGTCAATCCAAAGAACACATGACAATTATGAATACATACGAACCAAACACAGGCAACCCAATTATATAAAGCAAATATTAGGAGGCATAAAGAAATTTACAGTAACACAATAACAGTAGGGCATTTTGACATCCCACATCTATCAATAGACATATCATCCAGACAGAAGATCAATAAGGAAACACTGGCCTTAAATGACACATTAGACCAGATGGCCTTAGTAGATAAATACAGAACAGTCTATGCAAAAGCAGGAGGATACACATACTTTTCAAGTGCACATAAGTCAAGAGGATATCGAAAATATGAACAGACCAATTATCTGTAATGAAACTGAAGCAATAATAATAATAAAAAAACTCCCAACAAACTAAAGTCCAGGACCACATGGCTTTACAGGTGAATTCCACCAAGTATTTACAGAAGAGTTAAAACTTATCCTCTTCAAACTATTGCAGAATTTGTAGATGAAGGAACTTTTCTGAGCTAATTCTATGAAGCCAGCCAGCATCACCCTGATACCAAAACCAGAAAAGATATCACACAAGAAAGAAAATTACAGGCCAATATCACTGATGAACATAGATGACAAAATCTATTGTAGTCAAATATAGAGTTAAAAATTTAACAACTAACCTCTTTTAACTCATGCATTAAATCCAGTAATGTACACATGCTGTTTCTCTCTGCTTTCTATGCTGATAAGTTCTTTTCTGTTTTGCTGGTCCTGCTTATCTTGAGTCACAGGTGTGTAGGATCAAGCAGTCAGCAGAAAAAGAGTCAGAACATCTTGACCGGAGACAGACCACCACAATGGCCATGAATCATGGAAATGTCAAGAACAGCAGTGCCAGCTCATCAAGGCCTTGGTCATGTAGATCCCCACCCTGAAAATTCTCCTTAAATAGACCTGCCCTTTTTCAGAGAGAAGGATGGTAGTTTTCAAAATGTCATTCTGCTACCCTCCTCATTTGCTGACAAATTAATAAATGTCTCTTTCCTTTATACTCAAAACCTTGTCCTTGTTATTCTCATTAGGCATCGGGGACAAGGACCGAATTTTTGGTTATGCTATGATCAGGAACCTCTCCCTAACTCTTAAAGATATTGCAGAATCTGCTACTAAAGCAATAGCTGCACAACAAAACCCCCTAGGCTCCCTGGCCAAAGTTGTTCTTAATAATAGGTTAGCCCTTGATTATCTTTTAGCTGAGTAAGTACCTGTTTGTGCTATGGCCAACACCACTTGCTGCACTTGGATTGATGCTTCTGAGGAAGCTGCGAATTAGCTACAAACAAGCCAGTTACCTTAAGAAAGTGACTCCTTCAATGGGGTCTTTCTTTGACTTATTTGATTCTGATTGGTTTGAGTCTTAGAGACCATGGCTCCAAAGTGCACTGCAGACATTGGGAATTATCTTGCTTATAGTAACAGCAGTCTCCCTGGTGCACTGTATTCTCTCAAAAGCTTTAAAAGCATGTTTGTAGCCACTAACTGCCAAGCAAATAACCTCTCTAAAAATAGAATGTTGGAAAAGAAACAAAGAGAATGATCAATTTAAAGAATGTGAACCTGATGTTGTAACCTGCTGAATGCCACACAGAGACTGAGCAAAAACTGTGAGAACTACAGAGCAGTAGCTGGGAGTAGTGCTTATGCCTGTGTTTTTTATTACATCTCTCAGGTTGAGAGTCTGGTCAAAAGGTGGAAGTGTTAAAAACAAGACAATAGGATGAAAATGGAGTTGCTTATACTAAGCCCCATGTCACCAAACCAATACTTAATTACAGTTTTGGGTCTGCCAGAAATGAAATCTTAAACCAGTCAATCAGGAATTGCCTTATCAGCACTAGTTAAGTAAGCTGCCTGATAGACCCCTGCCATCTCCTAAAGGAAAATACCTTGCAATAACCAACATGATTTTTTGTCTAGTATAACTTCCTTGTTCCCACCCTCTGCTGGCTATAAAAGTCTTTCATTGTGTACAGATCCTCAGAGCTCCTTTCTGTATGCTACATTGGATGCTGCCTGATTCAAATTGATTTTTGCTCAAACTCTTAAAACTGACAGTATGCCTCAGTTTATCTTTTAACGGGTAATATAACAGGCCTGACTGCTGTCCTTTACAAGACTTGCTTACAAGGCGGATATCTAGGAACTTGGATTTCAGAAAGTTTCTTGCCATTCTCGGAACTGATAAGAACAGTTTAATTGTGCCAAACTGTGCAAACAATGTGGTTTATAGCAAACACTTGCTTTATTCCTGGGAGTCTGGAATTTTGGTATCCACTAGGCAGAGGATGCCTACATGACTAAACCCCAGTAAAAACCCTGGGTGCTGAAGCTCTAGTGAGCTTCTCTGATAGACAGCATTTTATATCACAGCTCCTTGCTGGGGGAATTAAATGGGAAAAGGCTCTTGGACGCTTGCATCTGATTTGCTCTAAACTGTGCCCAATGTACCCCTTTTTCTTTGCTAATTTTGGTTTGTATCCTTTTGCTGTAATAAGTCATAGCCATGAGTATGGGTGTTAAATGCGTCTTCTAAGGCCTGCTAGCAAATAATCCAATTTGATGGTGGCCTCAGGGACCCTCAACACAGTTGGTGTGAAAAGTCACAGCCACTAAAATGACCCTGATTCAGTAAAATGTGGCAAAATCACTAATTGGAAAAAGAACAAAATGAAGTGGTGGCATATGACAAACCTTTGGTGCATAGGTTTTGCTGCTTTCTGTTGTCAGAGGTAAAAATTATTTATAAAATTTTAAAATGAGAGACCCAACTATAAGACAGTTGGTTCATCAAATCCATGGCAGGAGCAAGGTCAGAGACAGGGCTGAGGGTAGGGAGGGGAGAAAAGGAGAGGATACCTTTACAAATGTAAGTTTCCTTTGCAAAAGGGAAACTTATGCCCTGTTTTAAAGTTTTTCCTAATTCTGCAGTTTTTCAAAATAACAAGCTCAAAGTAATCTTTATGCCAAAGTAGTATAGCTTTGGGTGGCATGATCTGGTCCTCTTGCCACCAGAATCATGAGAAAATATAATTCTGCTGTTTAAGCCACCTAGTCTGTGATATTTTGCTTTCAGCCCAAGCAAACTAATATGGTAAGTAATAATTTTTGCTAAGGTTTTTCCCTCTTGGAGCCTCTAGGAAAAGGGAGACAACATAAAAAGAGGGGGAATCTCCACATGATAAAACAATTTTGAATTCTGAAAAAAGAGATTTTAGTTGCTAATAAGCTCTAGTAAAATCAGAGCTTAATGATTTCCTGACCTGATGTGCATATGTTTGAATGGTTCAAAAGATGTTCCTTTCTTCCAGGTATAGGGAGGGTACCTATCACCTGAGGGTTTTTTTGAACTGTTTCATGATGAGAAGGGCAGTGGAAGATAGAAGTAATGTTCCTGCTTGTGCTGTTTCCTCAGACTCCTTGAGCTTAAAATTTTCAATATGCCAAGGTGATATATTTTGGGGTAGTGTATGCTGAACCACATCAACACTAATTTTGTAACAATGATGACCATAAAAACCCAACATCCCAGCACCTGAGGAAGCATGGGAAATGAGGAAGGGCATTAATAATCATTTTCCAAAGGAAACAATAAGGAAATTGGAATGGTATATTAGAACATGTACACAGCATATCTATTTAACATGGGAAAAGGCAGATGTGAGAAAATTGAGGAATAAAAAAGGCAAAATACATATACAAAACTACCAAAATAGCATAGGTAGATCCTACCTTATTAGTAGTTACATTCAATGCAAATGGATTAAAACTCTTCAGTTAAAAGCCAAAGATTGACAGAATACATTTAAAATAAAACATGATCTAACTACATGCTCACTTCGAAAAACACAAAGACTGAATGTAAAAGGATGGAAAAAACTATATTATGCAAACGGTAGGCAAAAGAGAGCTAGAGTGTTTATATTAATCCTATCAAATAGGCCTTAAGACAAAAATTGTCACTACAAAAAAGAACATTTTAAAGGATAACAGAATCAATTCATCAGGAAGATGTAACAATTATAAATATATTTGCACCTAAAAACAGAGCCCCAAAATACATTAAGTGAAACCAATAGAATTTAAGGAAAAACTAGGTAATTCAATAATCATAGCTCACTTTCAATACTGTATGGCACAACTAGACAGGAGATTAACAAGGAAACAGAAGATGTGAATACTATAAACCAATTAAACTTAACAGATTTCTATAGCACACTCACTCAAAACTACAGAATACACATCTTTCTCAGGTACCTATGAGACATTCTTGAGGACAGATCACAGAACAAGTCTCAATCAATTTAAAAGAATAGCCATAATTGAGCTGTTTGTTTGTTTTGATACTGAGTTGTATGAGCTCTTTATATATGTTGGATATTAATCCCTTATTGGTCATATCATTTACAAATATTTTCTCCTATTCAGTAGGTTGTCTTTTCATTTGGTGGATGGTTTCTTTTGCTGTGCAAAATCTTTTACATTTAATTAGATCCCATTTGTTTACTTTTGGTTTTATTTACGTTGCTTTAGGAGGCAGATCCAAAAAGATGTTGCTATGATTTATGTCAAAGAGTGTTGTGCCTGTGTTTTCCTCTAAGAGTTTTAGAGTGTCCAGTCTTACATTTAGGACTTTAATCCATTTTGAATTATTTTTGTATATGGTGTTAGAGAATGTTCTAATTTCATTCTTTTATAACTAGCTGTCCAGTTTTCCTAGCACCACTTATTTTTTTTTTATTTTTTTTTAAAGCTTTTTTTTTTTTTTTTTAGAATTTTATAGCTACTTTTATTTTATTTATTTATTTTATTTTATTTTTTTGACTGTGTTGGGTCTTCGGTTCGTGCGAGGGCTTTCTCTAGTTGCGGCAAGTGGGGGCCACTCTTCATCGCGGTGCGGGGACCGCTCTTCATCGCGGTGCACGGGCCTTTCACCATCGCGGCCCCTCCCGTTGCGGGGCACAGGCTCCAGACGCGCAGGCTCAGTAGCTGTGGCTCACGGGCCCAGTTGCTCCGCGGCATGTGGGATCTTCCCAGACCAGGGCTTGAACCCGTGTCCCCTGCATTAGCAGGCAGATTCTCAACCACTGCGCCACCAGGGAAGCCCTAGCACCACTTATTGAAGAGACTTTTCTCCACTGTATATTCTTGCCTCCTTTGCCATAGATTAATTGACCATAAGTGCATGGGTTTATTTCTGGGCTCTATATTCTGTTCCATTGATCTATGTGTTTCTTTTTTGCCAGTGCCAAACTGTTTTGATTACCGTAGCTTTTACTGTAGCTTTGTAGAATAGTCTGAAGTCAGGGAAGGTGATTCTTCCAGCTCTGTTCTTCGTTCTCAAGATTGTTTGGCTTATTTGGAGTCTTTTCTATTTCCATACAAATATTAAAAATTATTTTTTCTAACCTGTGAAAAATGCCATTGGTATTTTGATAGGCATTGCATTGACTCTGCAGATTGCCTTGGGTAGTATGGTCATTTTAACAATACTGATTTTTCCAATCCAAGAACATGATATATCTTTCCATCTGTTTGTGTCGTCTTCAGTTACTTTCATTAGTGTCTTATAGTTTTCTGAGTACAGGTCTTTTACTTCTTTAGGTAGGTTTAGTCCTAGGTATTTCACTCTTTTTATTGCAAAGGTAAATGTTTCCTTAATTTATATTTCTGATAGTTTGTTGTTATTGTATAGAAATGCAACAGATTTCTTTATATTGATTTTGTATCCTGCAACTTTACTAAGTTCATTGGTGAGCTCTAGCAGTTTTCTGGTGGCGTCTTTAGGATTTTCTATGTATAGTATCATGTCATATGCAAACAGTGATGGTTGTACTTCTTCCTTTCCAATTTGTATTCCTTTTATTTCTTTTTCTTCTCTAATTTCTGTGACTAGGACTTCCAAAACTATGTTGACTAAAAGTGGCAAGAGTGGGCATCCTTGTCTTGTTCCTGATCTTAGAGGAAATGCTTTCAGCTTTTCACCATGAAGTATGATGTTAGCTGTGGGTATGTCATATATGGTCTTTATTATGCTGAGGTATGTTCCCTTAAAGCAACATGGATGGATTTGGAGGGCATTATGCTAAGTGAAATAAGTCAGAGAAAAACAAATACTATATGATATCACTTATATGTGGAATTAAAAAAAATAAACTAGTGAATATAAAAATAAACAGACTCACAGATATAGAGAACAAACTAGTAGTTACCTGTGGGGAGAAGTGGGAGGGACAACATAGGGGAAGGGGATTAAGATGTACAAACTGTTAGGTATAAAATAAGCTACAAAGATATATTGTACAACATGGGGAATATAGCCAATATTTTATATTAACTATAAGTGGAATATAATCTTTAAAAATTTTGAATCACTATGTTGCACACTTGTAACAAATAATATTGTAATAATAATATTTTATGTATTTAAATAACTATAGTTCAAAAACAAGAGTAGCCATAATACCAAGCATGTTTGCAATCACAACTGTAAAAAATTAAAAATCAATAACAGGATGATAATTGGGAAATTCACAAATATGTGGAAATAAAACAAAGAAGAAATCACAAGAGAAATTAAACAATACTTTGAGGTAAAAGAGAACAACAACAATTTAAAAAACAAAACTTATGGGATACAGCAAAAGCAGTGCTCAGTGGGAAATTTATAACTCTAAACACCTACATTTAAAAAGAAGATCTCAAATCAATATCCTATTCCATCTTAGGAAGCTAGAAACAAATGTAACTAAATTCAAGGCAACTGAAATTAAGGAAATAAAGATTAGAGTAAAATTAATGAAATAACGTATAAAAATATAACACGTTAAAAACAACACCAACAGTTGGTTCCTTGAAAAGATAAACAAACTGACAAGGTATTACCTAAATTGAACATGAAAAAGGAAATCTCATATTAAAAAATCAGACATGAAAGAGGGGACATTATGACCATTATGACCAAAGGAATGTTAGGGGAAAACTATAACCAACAATATGCCAACAAACTGGAAAATCCAAATGAAATAGACTTCCAGAAAAACACAAACTACCAAAAAGGACTGTAGAAGAAGTAGAATATCTGAATGGATCTATTAAAAGAAGAGAGACTGGGAGACTTTCAAGATGGTGGAGGAGTGAGACGTGAAGATCACCTTCCTCCCCACAAATACATCAGAAATACATCTACATGTAGAACAACTCCTACAGAACACCTACTGAATGCTGGCAGAAGACTTCAGACCTCCCAAAAGACAAGAAACTCCCTACATACCTGGGTAGGGCAAAAGAAAAAAGAAAAAACAGAGACAAAAGAATAGGGACAGGACCTGCACCTCTGGGAGGGAGCTGTGAAGGAGGAAAAGTTTCCACGCACTAGGAAGCCCCTTCACTGGTGGAGATAGGGGCTGGGTGGCGGGGGAAGGGAAGTTTCATAGCCACGGAGGAGAGCACAGCAACAGGGGTGCAGAGGGCAAAGCAGAGAGATTCCTGCACAGAGGATCGGTGCCGACCTGCACTCACCAGCCTGAGAGGCTGGTCTCCTCACCCGCCAGGGTGGGTGGGGGCTGGGAGCTGAGACTCGGGCTTCAGAGGTCAGACCCCAGGGAGAGGACTGGGGTTGGCTGCGTGAACACAGCCTGAAGGGGGCTAGTGTGCCACAGCTAGCCGGGAGGGAGCCCAGGAAAAAGTCTGGAACTGCCTAAGAGGCAAGAGACCATTGTTTCAGGGTGTGTGAGGAGAGGAGATTGAGAACACTGCCAAACGAGCTCCAGAGTTGGGCGCGAGCAGCGGCTATCAGCGTGGACACCAAGACGGGCATGAAACACTGAGGCTGCTCCTGCAGCCACCAAGATGCCTGTGTGCAGCTACAGGTCACTATCCACACCTCCCCTCCTAGGAGCCTGAGCAGCCTGCCACTACCAGGGGCCCGTGATCCAGGGACAACTTCCCCGGGAGAACACACAGTACGCCTCAGGCTGTTGCAATGTCATACTGGTCTCTGCTGCCACAGGCTCGCCCCACATTCCATACCCCTCTGCCCCCTGGCCTGAGTGAGCCAGAGCCCCCTAATCAGCTGCTACTTTAACCCTGTCCTGTCTGGGTGGGGAACAGATGCCCTCAGGTGACCTACATGCAGAGTCAGGGCCAAATCCAAAGCTGAACCCCAGGAGCTGTGCGAACAAAGAAGAGAAAGGAAAATTTCTCCCAGCAGCCTCAGGAGCAGCGGATTGTATCTCCACAATCAAGTTGATGTAAACGACATCTGTGGAATACCTGAATACACAACAAATCATCCCCAAATTGAGGCGGTGGACTTTGGGAGCAACTGTAGACTTGGGGTTTGCTTTCTGCATCTAATTTGTTCCTGGCTTTATGTTTATCTTAGTTTAGTATTTAGAGTTTATTATCATTGGTAGATTTGTTTACTGATTTGGTTGCTCTTTTCCTCCTTTTTTTTAATGTATAGATATATATATTTTTTCTTTTTCTCTTTTGGTGAGTGTGTATGTGTATGCTTCTTTGTGTGATTTTGTCTGTATAGCTTTGCTTTTATCATATGTCCTAGGGTCCCATCTGTCCGTTTTTTTTTTGTTTTTTTGGTTTTTTAGTATAGTTTTCAGCGCTTGTTATGATTGGTAGATTTGATTTTTGGTTTGGTTGCTCATTTCTTTCTTTTTTTTATTACGTTTTAATTTTTTTATTTTTAATAATATTTATTTTTTATTTTAATAACTTTAAAAATTTTTATTTTATTTTTCTTTCTTTCTTTTTTTGTCCCTTTTCTTCTGAGCCATGTAACTCACAGGGTCTTGGTGCTCCGGCCGGGTGTCAGGCCTGTGCCTCTGAGGTGGGAGAGCCGAGTTCAGGACATTGGTCCACCAGAGACCTCCTGGCTCCACATAATATCAAACAGTGAAAGCTCTCCCAGAGATCTCCATCTCGACGCTAAGACTCAGCTCCACTCAAAGACCAGCAAGCTACAGTGCTGGACACCGTATGCCAAACAACTAGCAAGACAGGAACACAACCCCACCCATTAGGAGAGAGGCTGCCTAAAATCATAATAAGGACATAGACATGCCAAAACAGACCACTGGACGTGGTCCTGCCCACCAGAAAGAACACAGGCACTAGTCCCCTCCACCAGGAATCCTACACAACCCACTGAAACAACCTTAGCCATTGCGGGCAGACACCAAAAACAATGGGAACTACGAACCTGCAGCCTGCGAAAAGGAGACACCAAACACAGAAAGTTAAGCAAAATGAGAACACAGAGAAGCACACAGCAGATGAAGGAGCAAGGTAAAAACCCACCAGACCAAACAAATGAGGAAATAGGCAGTCTACCTGAAAAAGATTTCAGAGTAATGATAGTAAGGATGATCCAAAATCTTGGAAATAGAATGTTGAAATTACAAGAAACGTTTAACAAGGACCTAGAAGAACTGAAGAGCAAACAAACAATGATGAACAACACAATAAATGAAATTAAATATTCTCTAGAAGGAATCAATAGCAGAGTAACTGAGGCAGAAGAACGGATAAGTGACCTGGAAGTTAAAATAGTGGAAATAACTACCGCAGAGCAGAATAAAGAAAAAAGAATGAAAAGAATTGAAGACAGTCTTAGAGACCTCTGGGACAACATTAAATGCACCAACATTTGAATTATGGGGGTCCCAGAAGAAGAAGAGAAAAAGAAAGGGACTGAGAAAATATTTGAAGAGATTATAGTTGAAAACTTCCCTCATATGGGAAAGGAAATAGTCAATCAAGTCCAGGAAGCACAGAGAGTCCCATACAGGATAAATCCAAGGAGAAACGCAGCAAGACACATATTAATCAAACTATCAAAAATTAAATACAAAGAAAAAAAATTAAAAGCAGAAAGGGAAAAACAACAAATAACATACAAGGGAATCCCCTAAGGTTAACAGCTGATCTTTCAGCAGAAACTCTGCAAGCCAGAAGGGAGTGGCAGGACATATTTAAAGTGATGAAAGGGAAAACCTACAGCCAAGATTACCCTACCCAGCAAGGATCTCATTCAAGTTCGACGGAGAAATTAAAACCTTTACAGGCAAGCAAAAGCTAAGCTAATTCAGCACCACCAAACCAGCTTTACAACCAATGGTAAAGGAACTTCTCTAGGCAGGAAACACAAGAGAAGGAAAAGACCTATGATAACAAACCCAAAACAATTAAGAAAGTGGTAAGAGGGACATACATATTGATAATTACCTTAAATGTAAATGGATTAAATGCTCCCACCAAAAGACATAGACTGGCTGCATGGATACAAACACAAGACCCATACATATGATGTCTACAAGAGACCCACTTCAGACCTAGGGACACATACAGACTGAAAGTGAGGGGGTGGAAAAAGATATCTTTCTCCTCACAATAGGGTCACCTTATTTTTGATAAAGGAGGCAAGAATATACAATAGGGAAAAGACAGCCTCTTCAATAAGTGGTGCTGGGAAGACTGGACAGCTACAGGTAAAAGAATGAAATTAGAACACTCCCTAACCATATACAAAAATAAACTCAAAATGGATTAAAGACCTAAATGTAAGGCCAGAAAGTATAAAAGTCTTAGAGGAAAACATAGGCAGAACACTCTTTGACATGAATCCCAGCAAGATCCTTTTTGACCCATCTCCTTGAGTAATGGAAATAAAAACAAAAATAAACAAATGGGACCTTATTAAACTAAAAGCTTTTGCACAGCAAAGGAAACCGTAAACAAGACAAAAAGACAACCCTCAGAACAGAAGAAAATATTTGCAAATGAAGCAACTGGCAAAGGATTAATCTCCAAAATATACAAGCAGCTCACGCAGCTCAGTATCAGAAAAACCAACAACCCAATCCAAAAATGGGCAGAAGACCTAAATAGACATTTCTCCAAAGAAGATATACAGATTGCCCACAGACACATGAAAGAATGCTGAACATCACTAATCATTGGAGAGATGCAAATCAACACTACAATGAGGTATCACCTCACACCAGTGAGAATGGCCATCATCAAAAAATCTGTAAACAATAAATGCTGGAGAGGGTGTGGAGAAAAGGGAACTCTCTTGCACTGTTGGTGGGAATGTAAATTGATACAGCCACTATGGAGAACAGTATGAAGGTTCCTTAAAAAACTAATAATAGAACTACCATATGACCTAGCAATCCCACTACGGTGCATATACCCTGAGAAAACCATAATTCAAAAATAGTCATGTACCACAATGTTCATTGCAGCTCTATTTACAATAACCAGGACATGGAAGCAACCTAAGTGTCCATCAACAAATGAATGGATAAAGAAGATGTGGCACATATATACAATGGAATATTACTCAGCCATAAAAAGAAATGAAATTGAATTATTTGTAGTGAGGTGGTTGGACCTATAGTCTGTCATACAGAGTGAAGCAAGTCAGAAAGAGAAGAGCAAATACTGTATGCTAGCACACATATACGGAATCTAAAAAAAAACACAAAACAAAAAATTGTTCTGAGGAATCTAGGACCAGGACAGGAATAAAAGTGTAGCCGTAGAGAATGGAATTGAGGACACGGGGAGGGGGAAGGGTAAGGTGGGACGAAGTGAGAGAGTGGCATGGACATATATACACTGCCAAATGTAAAATAGATAGCTGGTGGGAAGCAGCCACATAACACAGGGAGATCAGCTCGGTGTTTTGTGACCACATATGGGAGTGCGATAGGGATGGTGGAAGGGAGATGCAAGAGGGAGAGGATATGGGGATATATGTATACATATAGCTGATTCACTTTGTTATACAGCAGAAACTAACACAACATTGTAAAGCAGTTATACTCCAATAAAGATGTTAAAAAAAAAGTAACTTTTTAGCAAACAGCATTGACAAGAACAATGAGTCTGCTTATAATGAGGCTTTTAATGAAGATGTTAACACCCCCTCCCCACCACTGTGCTTCTGATGTCTGAGAATCTGCCCAAATCAGAAGAGCCAAAGCGCAGCACTGGGCTGTTTCTCACCCTGTTAGCAAGGCTTGCTGTTTTCTCCACAACACTAGGCCAGACTTTTAGAATCATTCTAAGAGTTTGGTGATGAGCACATTTCATCATGCAGTGGGATGTCCTGTGTTGGCCTGTGTTGTCTTTGGTTTGTTCTTACAGATGTGTCCAATTGCTAGGAGCCATGTGAAGACTGGACAAACTTTTGTTATTGTGCAGCTTCACAGCTCATTTCATCTCAATCATCTGCTTGAGCATCCTGTAGACAGCAGGAGCCAGCAGCAACCTCAGGTACCACTTATGCCCCAATTCTCTTATGTGACACATGAGGAAGCTTAGATGTACCCAAGGTCTAGCACCCAGGTGGTGGGAGAGCCTGAAGGAGAGTCTAGCCCCCTGACCTGCGTACCACATGCACCCCTACCCTCAGCCATTTCCTCAAAGCCTCATTACCCTAGCATTCCATACATGATGCCTCTCTTTTCTTGGGCATTCTGGGAAGCTCCTGTGTAAGATTGATGGAGTACATGTATGTGGGCCCTGCATTGGCCTAAGGGTTCTGATGAAATTGGCTCTGACCATGGCCTGATTTACATCATCAGACCTCATGTCCCTAATGAGCAGTATTTGGGGTTGTGTGGACACACTGATTTTACAGCCCTTTTGCTGCCTCTCTGTGTTCTCTACAGCAGAATGCTTATCTACAGAGCCCCAGGCTAATAGTTGGTAGTCAGAGTTCTGGGCTGAAAGTTAGCAACATCCTATAATGTCAGATGCCATTATTTTTAAAATGCACAAGACCTTCTCTAATTGCAGATGGAACTCAAACTTTCTGGACCTCTGTGAAAAGTAGGCTCAAGCTTAGGACATAACTGACTCCTGTTTTGCATAGTTATTTACTTGGAAAGACAAGCAAGTTTTCCGAAGGCATTAGAAATAGAATTACCCTTAACTGTTGGAAATTATGTTTTTGATTTCATTTTGCCTAGAACATTTCAGTCATCCATGTACTCAGCTCAGCTTTTATGGAAGCAATTTGCAGTTGTGAAACAGATTGTCCAGAAGAGGGGGCCAAAAACTCAAAAGATGCAAAAAGATTCATTGAAACAATATTTAAAAGAATAGAAGGGTCCTTTGTGAAGCCCAGAGCTCTTTCATCTGCCCTGTGCAGCTTCCTTGTGGTGAAAGAAACTACAGTTCCACTGAGGGGGCTGAATGGTGTGCTGGCCTCCAAAAAGAGTGCAGAGTTGTTTTGGAAAGAGACCTGCTGGCAGCTGAACAAGTGCACTTGCCCGTGAACCTCACACTAAGAACAACAGTAGATGTAATTTTGTACAGCTTACCCTTAAGTGGAATTTTGGAGGTAGGATTATGTTCACTGACAGATTATAGCTTTAGAGAAATTTTTACATTAATTTTGGTTAGAATTTGTATTGACAGCAGCTTCTAACATTTTAATTATGTACTTTTTCTGCTCCTAGGACTCTCAAGCAAGGAGCTTGTATCTGTGCCCACATAAAGATGCACTGACATCATAACAATTTAAAAGATAACCCATGGTGACTAGATTGTCAAAAAAGAATCTATTTTTAGGGGAAATAAGAATCTCACGATTTAACTAACTTTAATTTTGGTGTATTCTCTGAGAATTTCCGAATTATAGCACATTTATTCCTTATAAATAAATTTATTGATTTTCTGTCTATGTTTGTATAGCCACAGCTTCAAATGATTACTCTGCAAAATGGAAAACAGTTCTTGGGTTTCTCTTTACCTTGTAAAATCAAACTTTGAGGAACTTATTTTTACAGATTCCTCAGGCTTTTACATTTTATTTTAATCTATCCATTTTAGACCAGAGACAGGTTGAATGCATTTTAATTAAGAAAATGTTTTCTAGAATAAGAATTACCAGTATTTATTTAGTGCTCTCTATGTTCCAGACACAATCTGTGGTCTCTAATCTTCAGAACAAGTCTAAGACAGCCTTATTAACCCATTAACCTCATTTTCCCCATTTACCCACCTCATACACGTATAACCTGAATGTAAGTAATGTCTACTGATGAACCCCAAAGCCCATGCCTGTAACCACCATGTGCATGTTTAAATTATTTGAGAAAGCTGTGGTTATAAATCTTCAGATAATTTAAAACAAATTATAATTTAAACATTTTCTATTGATTTACCTTTCAATTGTTTAGATATTCCAGAGGAGGAGTATATCTGACACCCACTCCCATTTCACAGGAAACCACAGTTCTTGGCACAGAAGCTTTAAATTGGATAAATTGATACCCTACCTTGTGTCAGCAGTTTTCCCTCTAGATTTAATAAGTAGAGACATGAGACTGTTGCCGTGTGCCCTCGCACGTGCCAGGCTCTGAACGTCACACACATGGTCACTGGTATTGGTATTTTCTAACAAGTAACCAAATCTATGGAGGTAACACAAGTGTATTTCTTGCACCTATTTCAGACTGTAACCATTGAAGTGGCCAAGTTACTTGACATTCCTGGTACTTCTTTTCCAAAGGGTCACTCATGGATCTGGGCTCTTTATGTAAAGAAAAATAATACATATAATTTCCCCTCTTTCTGACTGCTGTCTTACAGTCTCAGCCAATGAAAACCAGTGTGCAAGCCATTGCAAACTTGGCCTGAGTATAAATGTAGCTCATTGCGATTGTTCTCTGCTCCTGAGCCCCCCATGGCTGTTTCTGATGTTGAAAGTGTTCTCTAATGTGTGATGTTTACTCCACGCTAACCTTCCTTTTTGCAATGCATTTGTGTTCTGAAGAACAGTTGACACCTGTAAGGGCTGACAGAAGTGCCACAAAGGAAGTATTGGGGGATTTGATAGGGTATGAAGATCAACAGGCATTTAGGGACTGGTACCTGGGAGGACTGGGCAGCATGTTTTGGACTAGGACCAGGAAGACACTAGGATAGGAAGCATGGTGTGATTCCAGAGGATCTGAGAGTTTGGAATAGCCATCGTCAACATCCCTAGGGGAGTCATGCTCTAACACTGGGACTGAGCTAGTTAGCATATCTCACTCAAGTAGACATCCCCATATGCTAAAAGTGGTTTGCTGTGTATATTGTGTGCACCATCTAACATAGCTTCAGACACAGGGGACAGAAAGTTCTGGTAAAACAGTGGTAGTGAGTGGTCATCACCCATGTTATAGTGATCCTGGAAAGTCATCTGTCCTGTCACTGTGGAGAATAGAATGAACAAATTAACTCCTCCAATAGGGCTGGGCTTGTGATGGGCAAAATGTGTAGAATTGACAGTTTGGGGACAGCCTTTTCTTTGTCCAGTGTCTCTTCCTCAAGCTGAAGGATGAATGAGATTTGTTGGGTGCCAATGGCCACTGCTCTTCAGCGTAAAGTGTGGTATTCCTTCTCCTCAAAATGGGCTTGTCTTTTGCATTCTGTCACAGAAGATTGCATTGGTCACTCAATGTTAGTTCTTAGAGATTTAATGATAGTTCCAAAATAATTATAGCAGGTGACAGCTGTTGTCTGATGCACTGTCACTGGCCGATCTGCTTGCCAGATACTTATGAGTCTCAGATGATGGTTGCCTGACTCTCCAGATTTAATTACTGGGTTGTTTTGGATTTGTCTGTGTTCTGGGGTGTGTGTAGGCATGTGTGCTGCCTGGCGAATCTGAGTGGTCCTCACTGTGGCTACTGTATACTTGAGCCTGATTCAGAGCAGAGCCAGGGAGGCTAGAGGGCTGTCAGGGGAAGGGCTCCAAAGTGGCACGGGCATGGTTTTCTGGTCAGTAATTATAGAGAATCACAGTTAGTAACTATTTTTTTTTTCCGGTGTCTTTGCCTAAAAACAAGTTTCGCATTTTGCATTTATTATTATTATTTTTAAATCCAAGCTGCTCCAGGACTCTTACCTTAGGTAGCTTCTCCAATTTTTATCAATTTGTATTTAGGTAGAAGTCGCTTAGCAAAAAAAGCACTGCCCAGTGCAGCGCTTATATTTAAGAAAAGTTGAGAACTTGCCTAGAATACTGTTTACTTTCCTCCTCTTTTCTTCTTACCCTGTGGGAGTCAGTTTCCATGTCCAAAGTGTTTTGCTTTAAATTCTTTTATGTTTTTAAATTGTGTGAGTTTTTTTTTTCTTTTGGTCAGTGAAATTCGAATTATTTCCCTAATGCTTACTTCATATTTAAAACATACTGTTTCAGGTGGTAAGTGTGAAGTTTTGTTCTTAGCCTGCGCACACTGTTCAATACATTCTGAATCATTTTCTTTATAAAGTGAGACTGGGTCAGTTTCTGTCACGGAACCAGAGTGAGAGTCTTCTATTCTGGCAATTGCTTGTCGTTCCACAAGTTAGCCTCAGACCCCATTCTTTGGAAATCACAGCATTTCCTTCTCAGGAACCTTCTCCTTCTCGTACACCTGGCCGGCTCCTGCTCCCCCTTTCATGTCTCAGCACAGGCGTCACCTCCCCTGGGAAGCCCTCCCTGCCTCCACCCAGTGCTTGGCTCCTTCTCACCCCTCTGTCTCTCACTCTGGCACACATCCCATCGTCCCAGTCACTTTGACCCAGGCCTGACTCTGTGGCTCTCTCCAGGTGATGTGGCCCCAGGGGACAAAGCTTTGTCCTTCTGTCCTCCTGCCCAGTCCAGGGCCCAGCACACAATAGAGAACCGTTGTCTTGGAACGAGTGGGCTGAGTGATGGAGAGGAGGTCTTGAGAGATTTCTGGTACCCAGAGAAATCTCACTCCTTGGCCAGGCTCAGACTTGCTTTGTGCCTTCCCCAGGGTGTGGTGTTTGATTCTCTCAGCCACATTCTCCTCAGCCTAGCCTTCAAAACTCTCTTTCATCTCAACTACCATGCCTACTTCTCATGCATCCTCTATTCCAACCAGGCCATTTTCCTCACTATTACATGAACAAGATATATTTTCGCTTTCCTCCAGGTCTTTGCATATGTTGTTCCTTTTCACAGGAAGTCAATCCTTTTCTCCGATGGCAAACCATTTTTTAAAGACTTCTGAAGTTTAGAATACATTTATATTTACAGAAAAGTTACAAAGATAGTACCAAGTATAGCCATATACCCTTCATTCAGTTTCTCCTAATGTTAGTGACCAGAGTCCATTTTTGCCAAAATTAAGACAATAATAATACAACACTGTTAACTAAAATGTGGACTTTATTCGAATTCCATCAGTTTTTCCACTAGTGCACTTTTCTGTTCTCGTTTGCAATCCAGCATAGAACATCGCATTTAGTTGTCATATAACTCCTTTGTTTCCTCTGATCTGTGGCAGTTTCTCACTGCTGATGACCTTGAGAAGTACTGGTCAGGTATGCTATAGAGATTCCCTTAATTCGGGTTTGTTTTATGTTTTCTCGTGATTGGACCGAGGTTATACATTTTGGGGAAGACTACTACACATGTAAAGGACCCTGTATATTGCATCATCTTAGGGGGTACATGATAATAAGATGTCACTGGTGATGTTTTCCTTGATCACCTGGCCAGAGTAGTGTTTTCCAGGTTTATCCATGGTAAAGTTTTTTTTTTTTTCCTCCTTCTGTTTTGTTCCATTCTGTTCTTTGGGAGCAAGTTGCTAAATCAGCTTATACTCAAGGAGGGGGGAGGTGGTGGTGGGAGGAATTAAGCATCACCTCCCAGAGGAGGTAGAATGCATACTTTGTAATATTGTTCTGTTCTTCTCATTTCATTCCTGTATAGTTTTCGATGATTTCTTAGTGGTTACCATTAACATACATATTTATGTTACAATTAACATACTATACTTATAACAATCTAATTTGAAGTGATGTCAATTTAGCTTCAATACGATACAAAATCTCTGAACCTATATAAATAGTTGTGTCTCCTCCTTTATGAAGTTATTGTCTAAAATTACATTTTTATACATTGTGTACTGATTAAGACAGATGTATAATTATTGTTTTATGCATTTAAAAATCATATAGGAAATAAAATGAAGAGTTATAAACCAAAAATATAATAAAATTGACATTTCTATTTACCTATGTCATTACTTCACCAGAGTTCTTTATTTCTTTGTATGGTCTTAAGTTACTGTCCAGTGTCTTTTCATTTCAGCCTGAAGAACTCCCTTTAGCATTTCTTGTAGGGAGGTGAGCAAACAGCAATGCCCCCAGCATTTGTTTGTGTAGGAATGTTTTAATTTCTTCTTCATTTTTGAAGGACAGTTTTGTCAGATATAGCGTTTTTGGTTGACAAGGCTCTCAGAGGACAGTCCCAACATTGGGGGATAAAGTCAGAATTGGAATGATCTGAAATCAGCAATAGACCATCTCTAAAAAGAAAGGACCCAAGAGAGGTTTTATAGATGAGTTGTTGAGTAGTTTCCCTAGTATCTGCCCAGGACTTTTCAGAATGCTGCCAAGTCCAATCAAAGACCAGGGAGTATCTTCCTGGGAGACATACACATTCATTCTATCACTTAGCTCTTCCTTTCTACTACTACTCTTGCTACCACCTTTTTAAGTTGCCCCTTTAAATTACATTAAATTTTCATTTCATTTCCTTTCAGTTCATTGTAATTTTTGATTCATTATGTGGTTGGTTACTGTAAACCTTTGGCTGCTCTCCAGGGTTCTGACAAAGTTGATTCTGACAGTTTTTCTTGGTTGTTTTATGTTTCTGTGGAGGGATGGGCCCTTAAAGCTAACTCCACCATTTTCACAGATATCCTCATGTGTTTTGTTCCTCTGCTATTATGTGCATACAGATTTAGGATTATTTTGTGTCTTCTTGGAAAACTGACCTCTTTATCCCTGATTATCTTTGTTCTGGACTCTACTTTGTTTCAAACTAATATGTCTACACCAGCTTTCTTTTTATCAGTGTTCTCATGGTATATATTTCTCACTCCTTTTACTTTTTAACCTTCCTAAGTTGCTTTTTTATTTTATCTGATTATCTTTAACATGTGGGTGTGGATCACATTTAAAGTTATTATTAACATAGTGGAATTAAAATTTACCCTCTTGCTAGCTGTTTTCTATTTGTTCTATTTCCCCATTACTTTCTCCTTTTATGCTTGCTCTGACTTTAATTGGGCATTTTAAAATATTTCCATTATTCTCATAATTTATAACTTCTTTGAAAAATATTTTGTATTCTTGCCTTAGGATTTTAAATACGCGTTTTAAAGTATTCTACATCCACCTTCACCTAATGTCATATGACTTTTCATGTTGTGTAAAGACCTTATAACAGTATACTCTAAATTCATGCCTCCTATCCTTTGTGTCATATATTTCACTTTTACATATACTATAAAAATCTAATACATTCTTATAATTATTATTTTATACAAGCAACTATCAAGTAGAACAATTAAAAATAAAAAAATTATATATTCTCTCCATTTATTCCATTTGCAATGGTCTTTATTTTTTTTCTCTAGATCCAAATTCTTTTTTTTTAAAACAAATAATATGCTATCTAAAGAACTTCCACTAACATTACTTGTAGGTTAGATACACTGGGAATTAAATCCTTCAGTTTTTGTTTGTTTGAGAATGTATGATTATTTTTTTCTTCTTCATTTTTGGAGGATATTCTCTTCAAATTATGGAGAGATTTATATATAGATTTATAGGTTGACATTTTTTTTTCTTTCATTATCCTAAAGATGCCACTTTATTTTCTTCCCTCACTGATTTCTGACGAGAAGTCTGCTGTAATTATTTCTTTGTTCCTTTGTAGGCGATGTGTTTTTGCCCTCTCTGTCTACCCTTTTCTCTTTGCCTTTGTTTTTCAGTAGTTTAAGTATGATATGCATAGGTCTGTTTGTTTGTTCTTGTATTTATGCTGCTTGGTTTTCTCTGAGCTTCTTTGACCTGTGGGTATGTGTCTGAGTTCTCTACCTCTTTCATTAACTTAATCTCCATGTCCATAAAATTGAAATGATCTTCTTGTATTGTAAGGCAGGGAGCCCCAAATTTTTATTTTTTTCAGAAATGTCTTTTCTTTATCCTTCCAACTAAAATTTAAAATATGTTTGTTGAAGTATTTGGAAAATGTTATTGAGACTTGTATTGAAATTGCATTGAACATACCAAGAAATTGGAAGGATAAATATCTATCTATCTACCTACTAAATATATATATATATACATATACTCAATACTGAGTCTTCTTATCCATAGACATAATATCTGTTTTCAGTAGTTTAGGTTTTATTTAGTGTTTTCCAAAGAAAGTTTTATAATTTACTTCATAAACTTATTGTACTCTTAAAATTATATTTATTCCTGAGCATCTTATTATTTGTATCATATTAGATAATATTCTCATTTTTCCTTGTTAAAATGCAATTGTATTATTTATTAACCTCAATCTTGATAGTATCTCTTTTTAAATTTAATAATTTGTTGTTAGTTTCTATGGAGTTAACTATATAATATTAAAATCTGTGAATGAAGTAGTTTGTCCAAACCACATATTTCTTCATTTTGTGTTTTTCCATTGAGCAGAAACAGTATGCTAGTTGGAACAGAAATGATGTTTGTTGTCACCATGACTGGTCCTTGAATATTTTTCTCAAATTAGTTTTTTAAAAAAATTACCTTAATACAAGAACCATTATATATTGCATATAAATACTAAAATAAAACTCTTATTGTCTCATTATCATATATAGATATTTTTGTATAGAAGAGAGATAGTTAGAACACTCCCTTCATTTTTCTCAGCCTTCTCTTCAGAGGCAACCATTTTTGACCCTCTCATCAATTTCTTCTGAAATTTACACATCTCCACATTTCTATTTCTGTCTTTAGTCCTATCAATGTTTGCTTCAGTTACTATAAAATTCTATTATAAGATACATACACAGTTTTTTACAAAAATGAATCCTTTTATCAATATGAAATCTTTCTCTTTATCCCTGGCAATATTCCATTTTTAATTATTTGTCTGGTTTTTAAGTATTAACAGTATCTTTCTCATAGCTAGTGTGTGCATGGTACATATTTTTCCATTCTTTTAATTTGAAACTGTGTTTTTGTGTTCAAAGTACATTTCTGGTAAACAACATGTAGTTGGGATTTAAAAAAAACTAATCTTTTTGTTGCAATGGTAATGAGAGTGTTTCCATAATTTCTCTTACAGATTTTTTGTCGTTAGTGTATAGGAATGCAAGAGATTTCTGTGCATTAATTTTGTATCCTGCTACTTTACCAGATTCATTGATTAGCTCTAGTAGTTTTTGGGTAGCATCTTTAGGATTCTCTACGTGTAGTATCATGTCATGTACAAACAGTGACAGTTTTACTTCTTCTTTTCTAATTTGGATTCATTTTATTTCTTTTTCTTCTCTGATTGTCGTGGCTAAAACTTCCAAAACTATGTTGAATAATAGTGGTGAGAGTAGGCAACCCTGTCATATTCCTGATCTTAGAGGAAATGGTTTCAGTTTTTCACCACTGAGAACAATGTTGGCTGTGGGTTTGTCATATATGGCCTTTATCATGTTGAGGTAGGTTCCCTCTATGCCTACTTTCTGGAAGGTTTTTATCATAAATGGGTGTTGAAACCTTTTTCTGCATCTATTGAGATTATCATATGGCAACAAAAAGAATAAAATACCTAGGAATAAACCTACCTAAGGAGACAAAAGACCTGTATGCAGAAAACTATAAGAAACTGATGAAAGAAATTAAAGATGATACAAACAGATGGAGAGATATACCATGTTCTTGGATTGGAAGAATCAGCATTGTGAAAATGACTGTATTACCCAAAGCAATCTGCAGATTCAGTGCAATCCCTATCAAACTACCAATGGCATTTTTCACAGAACTAGAACAAAAAATTTCACAATTTGTATGGAAACACAAAAGACCCTGAATAGCCAAAGCAGTCTTGAGAAAGAAAAACAGAGCTGGAGGAATCAGGCTCCCTGACTTCGGACTATACTACAAAGCTACAGTAATCGAGACAGTATGGTACTGGAACAAAAACAGAAATATAGATCAATGGAACAGGATAGAGAGCCCAGAGATAAACTCATGCACATATCGTCACCTTATCTTTGATAAAGGAGGCAACAATATGCAATGGAGAAAAGACAGCCTCTTCAATAAGTGCTGGGAATAATGGACAGCTACATGTAAAAGAATGAAATTAGAACACTCCCTAACACCATACACAAAAATAAACTCAAAATGGATTAAAGACCTAAATGTGAGGCCAGACACTATAAAACTCTTAGAGGAAAACATAGGCAGAACACTGTATGACATAAATCACAGCAATATCCCTTTTGACCCACCTCCTAGAGAAATGGAAATAAAAACAAAAATA
This sequence comes from Balaenoptera acutorostrata, assembly GCF_949987535.1. Classification (NCBI taxonomy): domain Eukaryota; kingdom Metazoa; phylum Chordata; class Mammalia; order Artiodactyla; family Balaenopteridae; genus Balaenoptera; species Balaenoptera acutorostrata. Next base: position 51,828 of record NW_026646578.1, read on the forward strand.
AACAATTGGGACCTAATGAAACTTAAAAGCTTTTGCACAGCAAAGGAAACCATAAACAAGACAAAAAGACAACCCTCAGAATGGGAGAAAATATTTACAATTGAAACAACAGATAAAGGATTAATCTCCAAACTATACAAGCAGCTCATGCAGCTCAATATCACAAAACCAAACAACCCAATCCAAAAATGGGCAGAAGACCTAAGTAGCCATTTCTCCAAAGAAGATGTACAGATTGCCGGCAAACACACAAAAGGATGCTCAGCATCACTAATCATTAGAGGAATGCATATCAAAAACACAATGAGGTATTATCTCACACCAGTCAGAATGGTCATCATCAAAAAATCTGTAAAGAGTAAATGCTGGTGAGGGTGTGGAGAAAAGGGAACCATCTTGCACTGTTGGTGGGAATGTAAATTGATACAGCCTCTATGGAGAACAGTATGAAGGTTCCTTAAAAAACTAAAACTAGAACTACCATATGACCCAGCAGTCCCACTACTGGGCATATACCTTGAGAAAACCATAATTCAAAAAGAGTCATGTACCACAATGTTCATTGCAGCACTATTTACATTAGCCAGGACATGGAAGCAACCTAAGTGTCCATCGACAGATGAATGGATAAAGAAGATGTGGCACATATGCACAAAGAAATATTACTCAGCCATAAAAAGAAACTAAATTGAGTTATTTCTACAGAGGTGGATGGACCTAGAGTCTGTCATACAGAGTGAAGTAAGTCAGAAAGAGAAAAACAAATACCATATGCTAACACATGTATATGGAATCTAAAATAAATCGTTCTGATGAACCTAGGGGCAGGACAGGAATAAAGACGCAGATGTAGAGAATGGACTTGAGGACACGGGAAGGGGGTAGGGTAAGCTGTAATGAAGTGAGAGAGTGACATGGACATATATACACTACCAAATATAAAATAGATAGCTAGTGGGAAGCAGCTGCACAGCACAGGGAGATCAGCTCGGTGCTTTGTGACCACCGAGAAGGGTGGGATAGGGAGGGTGGGAGGGAGACACAAGAGGGAATGGATATGGAGATATATGTGTACATATTGCTGATTCACTTTGTTATACAGCAGAAAGTAACACAACATTGTAAAGCAATTATACTCCAATAAAGATGTTTAAAAAATGTAATCTAATCAAATCTATCTATATCTATCGCTCATCTTTTTTAAAAAATTATAGTATTTTGAATGTTGACTCCATTTACATTTAGTGTAATTATTCATATGGTTGTGTTGTCTCTTATCTCATTAATTGCTTTCTCTTTCCTCCATTTTATTGTTACTTCTATCCTTTTTTCTAGTAAATTATTTGAACATTATTTTAGTATTGCACTTTACCTAAACTATGAGATTTTTACCTATACTTCCTTCTTTACTTCTTTTATAGTAGAGCTCAAAAGAGTAAAATTTCATTGTACATATGTGCAACATATTCTTTATCCATCCATCTTTAACTCACTTCAGCCTATCTTTAAATAATATTATATAACTTTATGTTTAAGATAGTAAACTTACAATAAAATAATTCCATTTGCCCACACTCTGGTCCTGTGTGTCATTGGGCTATATATTTTACTTCTACCTTTGATAGAAACCCCCAAACAAAATTTTATTGTTTTCACTTTAAACAATAGAATATCATTCAAAATTTTTTTTGAAAAGAAAATGAAAACAATTCATAAAATTATCTACTTATTTGCCATTTCTAGATCTGTTTCCAACTGATATATTTTCACTTCAGCCTGAAGACTTTATAATTTCTTAAAATGCAGATTTTCCAACAGAATTCTCTCAGCATTCATGTATTTGAAAATGTTGATTTTAATTCAACTTTGAAGAATATTTGCACTGAATATTCAATTCTAAGTTGACTTTTTTCTTTTAATATTTTAGAAATGTCATTCTTTTGCCTTGACTTGCATTGTTTCTAATGAGATGTTCAGCTACCATTGTTCGTAATTGTTTCCCTGTATTTTAAGTTTTTTCCCTCTATATTTGCTTTTAGAATTTTGGCTTAGAATTTGCTTTTTTTTTTTTTTTTTCTTTTAGAATTTGCTTTTTTATCAATTTGGCCATGAATTAATTACAGATTTAGAAATGTATGCAGTACTTGCTGACCTTCTTGAAATTGAGGATATGTTTTTTCCTAAAATTTTGAATATATTCAGCCATTTATTGAAATTTTTTGTCACTTCCCAGCCCCAGTTTTTTCTGGGCCTCCAACCTGACCTGCACATAAGTTAGAGTACTTGATGTTTTTCCATATGTCACTAATACTTTGAGGATTTGGGGGGATTTTTTGCTCCACCTTCCCCCGTGATTTATTTTGGATAACATTTTTGGATATGTTTGTTGACGTTTTCTTTTTCTGTGTTCCATTTGAAGTTGTATTAGGTACATACAACTATATGACAAATTATTCCAAAATCTAACAGCTTAAAATAGAAACATGTATCATATGGCTTAGTTGCGTGGTTCAGGCTCACAATCTCTCCTGAGATTGCAGTCAACCTTTCATCTGGGAATGCAGTCATCTCCAGGCTTGACTGGGGCTGGTGAATCCACTTCAGTTCCACTCACATGATTGTTATCAGCCCTCAGTTCCCCATTGGCTGTCGCCAGAGATTTAGGTTCCTTAACATGTGTGCCTCTCCACAGGGCTGATTATAATATGTCAGTTTGCTTTCCTCACAGTGAGTGATGAGAGAGGGAGGGAGAGAGAGGGAGAGAAAGGGAGAGAGAGAGAATAATGGAAATGGAAATGGGTATCATTTATACACTAATCTCAGAAGTGACATACCATCACTTATACCATATGCTATTTTTTACATAGACCAACACTGGTAGAATATGAAAGAGGACTACACCAGGGTCTGAATACCAGGAAGCAAGGAACATCAAGAGGCTTGTTAAAGCTGTACAAGATAATTCAATTTGAGATTTTGTAGTTTCAGTTCCAGATGTACTGTTGTGTGTGTGTGTAGTTTTCACGTCTCTTCTGAGATAGGACAGTGTATTCAGTATCCAGATCTTTTATAGCACGTGGGTTTTTAGGCTATGCTGTTTCTTCCATTTCTGGAACTGGAATGCTCTAGTACATTCAACTCGATTATTTCTTATTTCATTTTGTTCTCACTTGTCATTTCTTACTGATAAATCCAGATCTGTTACTGTGTTTTCACCAGTGTCTACTTTTCTTTGTGCTGCCTTCAGTGGGACTGTGATAGTTTAATGTTTCACTTTACTAGTATCTTGAACTGGTCACTTCATGTTTCCATCTTGTTAGTTATTTGGTGGGTATTTCTTTCTTGTATCTCTGCTTTAAATTCTTGGTTTCACCCATTCCTCTGATTTCACGGTCATATTTTATTCATTATTTGCATCTACTTTATTTTTCCTGTCAGTGTGATTCAGTTGTCCCTTGTTTTTTCTATTTTCATCTTAAAAATTCTTATATAGTTATACAGAAGCTTGATCTTTCGAGTTTTATTTATTTGTGAAGGAGATCAGTACTTCCTGGACTAGGTAGTTTCCACTAAGCACTATTTCACCTTAGCAAGCATTCTCACTTCTTCCTGGGAGCTCCATATGACACAGGCTTGTATTTCTTTATGAGTCATCATAGCCTGTCCCTCTCCCAAGCCAACAGAGATTGACACTGTCAGGCTGCTCACATTTCAAGGTGTCTTTTTGCGTTGCCTCAAGGACAGACTGCTTCCTGCAAATATGGCATATCTGTAGGTATTCATTCAGCCTTTTCTGTTGTGCTACTTTGCATCATCGGACCAATCCTAAGGAAGTGTATGCTGCCAGCCTTTTAACCCTATTCCTTTTGTTCAAAATCAGAGCTTCATGGTTTTTCCACTCATGCTGAATCACCTTTTTTGGAGACCTGAATTGTGCAAGCTTTGAGAGTTGTAGCCGCGGGGATGCTCTTTCTTTTTTCTTGCTTGATTTTCACTACCTTTAGTGGCTAGTCCTCATATTCTGTGCTTCAGTTTGGTAGATGGCTCCCATTTTTATTGAACATAGATTTATATTTCTTCTTTCTATGCCCTTTTATATGGGATATATTTGGGGGAGAAGAGGCAGAGTCATCGTATCCTACCACTTTAAAACCAGAAGTCTTAGCATTCTTTTGGTTCATACTTACTTAGTCCATTGTGTAGAAACATTAATATAATTCCTATTATTAGGAAGGAGAAAGAGTCTGCTGACGATTAGGCTCAACAGTTTACTGCCAGAATAATTTACTATATATTCTTTGTTTTTTGTTATTAAAGTATGAAAAGAAAAATAAACTTTACCTTTGGTAAAAGCTTTGCCTTTTACATTTACTGAGAAAATATGGAACAAAGGCAAGTCTGAGATAATGTGAGCTCAAAAAAGAAGAAAGGATGAACAGTTTACAATCAAACATTAAAGTTTTGGGTAAAATGGGAAATTGTTAGTAATTAAAAAATATCATTTATGATAGAATGCCTTCCAACAATTGTCCGAGAATGTATCTGATTGCATTATGACCCATTTGGTATAGAAGACTTCATATTTGACATAGTTAAACCTATGTATTCATTACTATATATTAGAGAATGGTTTTGTTTTTATGACATAGATTTCTTTTTAAACAAATAGGTCTAATGTGATTAAAATAATTTCAAATTAGTTAGATGCAATTTAATGCTAAAATATTGGTAGAGATAAAAGAAAGCAAACTGAAGTGGAATTACGGTAGACATCTGGTATATACCTCTGTGCTGAAAGGTAAACATAAACTAAAATGCCTATATTAAAAATTAAAGACTTTAAAACCACAGGGTACATATGCACTGCTGGCTCTTCAGTACTGGCACATCTGTTGGATGATAGATACAGTAAACCTAGTATATCAAGAGAACTCTGAAACGGCACAGAGGGTAGTTTCATGACCCTAAAAGAGTAAATTTTTATGAAGGAAATCTTTATGGACTTGTTTGAGCACCAAAGAGGAAAATCAGGTTATAAAACTTTTCTCTAATAATACACAGTTGGTAATGCTCTGAATCCCATTCAGTAATGTGAAATTTACTGTTTCACTTGTTTATGAAGCAAACATCCAGTGCTTCTGGGAAGTGCAAATATGACATAAAATTTTAGACATGTAGGTTGGTTGCTGTGAGTGTTACCTAAAAGTCATTTACAAAATAGGTGTCCTCTTAATTATGTTTATTATTGAAAAAACCAAAAAAAAAGGCTAGCTAATAAATGTATGAATAAATGAATAAATAAGATCTCTCATACTTTTGTACTACATAGCAATGAATACATATTATCTTTTTGTAAATATATATAATATATTATGTATTTTCTTTCCATTTTCTATTTTATTAAATACTTTGGACAAGATCATTTTAAATGCTTCATATTGTCAAGAATGTGAATAAACATGCACTTCACTGCCTTTGGGAGAAAATTCAGTATCAGGCAACTTTTCCAGTGGCATAGTGCTTTTACTTTTAGGAACATATTCTAAGGAAACACCATAGATATGTGCAAATATTAGGTATTATTTATAATAGTGAAATCTGGTAATTGACCTCAATGTCCAGCAATTGCAGACTGATTTACGGAGTGTTGGACAGGTAATCAAGGTCAATATTCTGATCCCTCAGGATCATAGCAGGGAACAGAGTAACTGAATCAGTTGGTGAAAGACAGAAATGCAGGAAAACATTTCGGAGTTTTGTCAAAGGAAGTCAGAACAAATTAAATGGAGAAAGGAAAGTGTAAGTTAAGCCAGTGGACTTCAAAGGAGATGCCTTTGAGAGTTAGTGACAGAATCAGGGTCATGAGAGGGAGGAGGAGCCTCCACTGGACAGAGCTGCATGGGTGAGGAAAGAAAAATGCGTAAAAATGACATTGAAGAACAAGTTGGCTCCACATGGAAAATGATAAAGGCAATGTGCAAGGATCTACTAAGCTATTTTTCTCTATAAAGGGTATTATGTGGGACCCAGTTAATGAGCACTAGCCCTGCTTGCTGAGAAAATTGGCTTCAAGTAGCTCGTTCATTCCCCAGGGTGATGGTCCAGGTTGCTGATGCTGCCACCATCATCACCCACCAGAGATGTGGTGCCAGCCGGGCAAGAAAGATCACTTTGCTGAGTGCTGGGAGGACTGATTCAATAGGTATAGGGGCTGGGGGCTCCTGTGGCCGCCTTTAGCATCTGGATGAATGATGTAACCTGAAAGTTTGGGTGAGTCAACACCAATGGGAGAAAGAAAATAGTAAGGAGTCAGCAGATAAACTCTTCTTTTCCATACTGTCCTGAGAAGTTCTGGTATTATTGGCATCTCTAAAATTATCCTTTGTGATTGAGCATTTGGCTGAACTTGCTGCCAAATGTTGGTCTGTTGAGTAATACTTCCCTTCCTATTTGCTCTCCCTTCTTCCCTGCTTTTTTTCCCCCCCATCTCCTGCTTCTCTAAGATTGCACTCCCCACCCTGTGCAATGTTAGCATATAGGTTGATTTTCAGGGAACCAGAAGTATCACAGTATATAAAGATAGGTCTTTAGAACACAGAACAGCATAAAAATAAAAAGTAAAAGCACATAAATTATATGATGAGATTATGAGACACAAATACTTAACTGAACAAAAACTAAGGAGAATAATAAGACAATGGGGAATAAAGCTCCAAGTACTAGATTATTGTGAAGAAAACTACTAAAGGTAATTAAAGGGAAAACAATTGAGTGTTGAAGTAGAAACAATTTTGAGTTAGATAAGATAAAATTTCTCTTATGGTGGGTGATTTTAAAGACTCAGTGAGCTAGTCAACAGGTACTTATTGAGCTCCAACTTTGCAGGAATGTTAGGGAGCATGGACACTTCTTTGGATATTTTCAATCTTTATTTTTTGTCCGTGCCACGTGATTGGCAGTATCTTAGTTCCCCGACTAGAGATCGAACCCTTGCCCCCTGCAGTTGAAGTGTTCAGTCTTAACCACTGGCCTGCCAGGGATGTCTGGATATTTTCAAGTTGGAAAAAATAAAACCTCACAAAACACCAGAAAGGATAATCCTTAAAAGAACAAAACAGGTACAGAGTTTCATAGGCGCCTAGTCTCTCTCATTCTGTGACTGTGTGTTTTGGTAAAATATAAGAGTTTGCCCACTTTCACAAAGAACAAAAGAGAAAATGCCAGAATTTTCTTGTGAGTACCAAAGCTCATGGCCAAGGCAGGAGAGACACTGATTGGGGAAATGAGACTTGAAAATGAGAAAAAGAAGAATCACAGGTGACAGATGTACCAAGAGAAAAATAGAATGGCTTAAACTTAGGACAAATGATCAGGAAAAATGGAGAGAAATAAGACATCTGCAAAGACCAAAAATAAAACCAAGTTCATAATGAGCAAATCAAGGGAGGAGGAAATGTCGTAACACACAAAGACAGTCATTCACTGTCCTCAAAGTACCATTTCTGAAGCATTAGAGAAGAAATTAAAGTATTCATGTGGCTATAAAGCATGAAGCTGTCCTTCTGATGGTTTGGTATTAGTTGTTCCTGGAGAACTGAGACTACCCTTATGGGCCTCTATTGCTCTCCAGGTAGGAAACCTCTCACTACCTGCATACCCTCAGGTCCTTGAAGTGTTGGTGGAAAAAACTTTATGCTTGACATTTGAACATCCAACAAAGAAAATTAATCTTCCCATAAAACTAACAGGAGAGTCAAATTGATTTTAGGATTTTTTCTTTTTTCATTTTTTAAATTGAAGGCTAGTTGATTTACAATGCTATGTTAATTACTGCTCTACAGCAAAGTGATTCAGATATATATATACACACACATTCTTTTTTAAAAACAGTCTTTTCCAGTATGGTTTATCATAGGATATTGAATATATTTCCCTGTGCTATACAGTAGGACCTTGTTGTTTATCCACTCTATATATAAAAGCCTACATCTGCTAACCCCAGCCTCCCACTCCATCCCTCCCCCAGCCTCCTCCCCCTTGGCAACCACCAGTCTGGATTTTTCTTAAAAAGAAATCATCCATTGTGTATTTCTAAATAATATGATGTGTTTATGAATACGAGTAAATCAATCTGAGGAGAAAAGTGAAGGACGTAGAGGATAGTCATGGAGACCAGGATTAGTCTTAGGCATGCTGAGAAAGTAAGGAACATTTAACTGTCTCTTCCTACTGTGTCCCTCTCTTCTCCTTGGTGAGTGCTATAGACTGAATGTTTGTGTTCCTCCCTCCCCAAATTCATACGTTGAAACCTAATCCCCAATGTGATGATATTTGGACGTAAGTGCTTTCAGAGATGATTTAATCTTGAGGATGGAGCCCTCATGAATGGGATTACCAGCACACTTTGGCGATATTGTGGGTTTGGTTCCAGACCACTGCAATAAAGAGAATATCACAACAAAGCAAGCCACACAAGTTTTTTGCTTTCCCAGTGCATGTAAAAGTTATGTTTACACTATACTGTAGTCTATTAAGTGTGCATTATGTCTAAAAAATGTACATACCTTAATTTAAAATACTTTATTGCTAAAAAATGGTAACCAGCATCTGAACTTTCAGCCAGTCACAATCTTTTTGCTGGTGGAGGGGTTTGCATGCATGGATGGCTGCTGACTGATCAGGGTGGTGGTTGCTGAAGGTTGGTGTGGCTGTGACAATTTCCTGAAATTAAGACAACAATGAAGTTTGCTACATCGATTCACTCTTCCTTTCATCACCATTTTCTCTGTGGCATGCAATGCTGTTTGATTGTATTTCACCCACAGTAGGACTTCTTTCAAAATTGGAGTCAGTCCTCTCAAACCTTGCCACTGTGTTATCAACTAAGTTTATGTAATATCCTAAATCCTTTCTTGCCATTTCAACAATCTTTGCAGTGTCTTTACCAGGAGTAGATTCCATCTCAATAAACCACTTTCTTTGCTCGTTTAAGAAACAACTCCTCATCTATTAAATTTTTATCAAGGGGTTGCAGCAATTCAGTCACATTTTCAGGCTCCAGTTCTAATTCTGGTTCTCTTGCTACGTCCACCACATCTGCAGTTACTTCTTTCAATGAAGTCTTGAACCCCTCAAATCATCCATGAGGGTTGGAATCAACTTATTCCAAAATCCTGTGTATGTTGATATTTTGGCCTCTTCTTATGGATCATGGATGTCTTTAATGGCATCTGGAATGGTGAATCCTTTCCAGAAGGTTTTCAATTGATTTTACTCAGATCCATCAGAGGAATCACTATCTATGGAAGCCATAGCCTTACAAAATGCCTTTCTTAAATAATAAGACTTGAAAGTCAACATTCCTCCTTGACCCATGGCTGCAGAATGGATGTTGTGTTAGCAAGCATGAAAACATCATTAATTTCACTGTACATCTCCATCAGAATTTTGGGGTGATCAGGTGCATTGTCAATAAGCATTCATATTTTGAAAGGAATTTTTTTTTCTGAGAAGTAGGTCTCCACAGTGGACTTATATTCAGTAAACCATATTTTTATACAGGTGTGTTGTCATCCAGGCTTTGTTGGTCCATTTAAAGAGCTCAGGCAGAGTCAATTTCGTGTAATTCTTAAGGGCCCTAGGATTTTGGGAATGGTAAATGAGCATCGGCTTCAACTTAAAGTCACCAGCTGCATTAACCCCTAACAAGAGAGTCAGTCTGTCCTTTGATGCTTTGAAACCAGGCACTGACTTCTCCTCTGTATCTATGAAAGTCCTAGATGGCATCTTCTTGCAATAGAAGAGCATTTCATCTACATTAAAACTTGTTGTGTAGTGGAGACACCTTCATTAGTCTTCTGAGCTAGATCTTCTGGATAACTTGCTATAGCTTCCACATCAGCACTTGCTGCTTCCTCTTGCACTTTTATGTTATAAAGAAGGCTTCTTTCCTTAAACTTTATTTGCCAACTTCTGCTAGGCTTAATTTTTTTTCTGCAGTTCCCTTACCTTTTTCACCCTTCGTAGAAGTGAAGAGAGTTAGGGCCATCCTCTGGATTAGGCTTTGGCTTAAGGGAATGTTGTGGCTGGCCTGATCTTCTATCCAGACCACTACGTATTCATTCAGCCAGTCTGTGTCTTTTTGTAAAATTTACTGATTTTTATTTTATTTTTTAAAATTTATTTTTGGCTGTGTTGGGTCTTTGTGGCTGCATGTGGGCCCTCTCTAGTTGTGGTGAGTTGGGGCTACTCTTCATTGCAGTACATGGGCTTCTCATTGTGGTGGCTTCTCTTGTTGCAGAGCACAGGCTCTAGGCGCGTGGGCTTCAGCAGTTGTGGCACATGGGCTCAGTAGTTGTGGGTCACGGGCTCTAGAGCGCAGGCTCAGTAGTCGTGGTGCACGGGCTTAGTTGCTCCACGGCATGTGGGATCTTCCCATACCAGAGCTTGAACCCACGTCCCCTGCATTGGCAGGTGGATTCTTAACCACTGTGCTACCAGGGAAGACCCAGTCTGTGTCTTTGGGTTGGAGTGTTTAATCCATTCATATTTAAGGTAATTATTGGTATATGTGTTCCTATTACCATTTTCTTCATTGTTTTAGGTTTGTTTTTGCAGGTTTTTTTCTTTTCTTGTGTTTCCCACTTAGAGAAGTTCCTTTAGCATTTGTTGTAGAGCCTCGTTTGGTGGTGCTGAATTCTCTTAGCTTTTGCTTGTCTGTAAAGCTTTTGATTTCTTTGTCGAATCTGAATGAGATCCTTGCTGGGTAGGGTATTCTGGGTTGTAGGTTCTTCCCTTTCATCACTTTAAATATATTGTGCCATTCCCTTCTGGCTTGCAGAGTTTCTGCTGAGAAATCAGCTGTTAACCTTATGGGAGTTCCCTTGTATGTTATTTGTCATTTTTCCCTTGTTGCTTTTCATAATTTTTCTTTGTCTTTATTTTTTGTCAGTTTGATTACTGTGTGTCTCGGTGTATTTCTCCTTGGCTTTATCCTGCCTGGGACTCTCTGCACTTCCTGCACTTGGGTGGCTATTTCCTCTCCCATGTTAGGGAATTTTTTGCCTATGATCTCTTCAAGTATTTTCTCAGGTTCTTTCTCTCTCTCTTCTCCTTCTGGGACCCCTATCATGCGAATGTTGGTGTGTTTAATGTTGTCCCAGAGGTCTCTTAGGATGTCTTCATTTCTTTTCATTCTTTTTTCTTTATTCTCTTCTGCAGCAGTGATATCCACCATTCTGTCTTCCAGGTCACTCCTCCGTTCTTCTGCCTCAGATATTTTTCTTCATTCTATTTTTTTCTGTTTTTCAAATTGTATAATCTCTATCCATTTATGTGTCTTCAAGATTGTTGAGTGTTCCTTCTCTCAGTTCAAATCTACTGGTGAGTCCTTCCAATGAATTTTTATTTTTATTAATATTTATACTACTTTTCAATACTAAAATTTCCATTTTTTAAAAAATAATTTCTCCCTCTTTATTGGTATCTCTGATGAAACTGTGTCTTCATATCAGGCTTTACTTCTTTAAGCATGATTTACTTTAGTTGTTGATATAGTTTTCAATGGTTGTTTTGAAGTCTTTGTCTGTTAAATCTGGTCCTTCTCAAAGTCAGTTTCTGTTGCTTGCTTTTTTGCCTGAGTATGTGTCAAACATTCCTCTTCCTTTGCACTTCTCATATGGTTGTTTTTGTTGTTGTTGAAAGCTGAACATTTTGGGTAATGTATTATAGCAACTCTGGATACTGATTCCCCTCCCTGCTCTCCTGGCTTGTTGTTATTTGCTTTTTTATTTGTTTTGTGACTTGGCTAAGATTATTTTTGTGAAGTCTATTTCTTCCACAGTGTGAAGCAGTGTGAAACCTCAGAGGGTCCATGAATGGGTTCATGGAGCTTCTCACATTGTCAACCTGGAAATGGACTTTATGTGTTTTGTCTACTACTAAGATTTTTCTTGTGTTTATCTTGAATAATTAAAAAAATTGGAAATAGCAGCGTTTAGTATTCTGATTTTCTCTTTTCCTATCCTAAACATGTTCCTTTTTAAAAATAGCATTTTGTGTTTTTTTTTTAAGATCATGATTTTAATGGCTGCTCTGCCATTTTACTCTGTTGGTACAACCAATTCTCTAGGGAGGCCCTTAACCATTCTTGCTGTTACAGTTTTCTGTCTTCTTGCTCTGTGATCCTATGCTCTGTTAGCAGAGTTGTCAGTCTAAAGCAAAGATATTGATCTTTACCAGGGTTCTGTTGTATATAAGCAAGGCTACTGGCTATGGTGACATATGGCTCAAGCTACTCACTTCCAAGGTGCTGGTCCTGAGTGCAGGATGCAGTTCTGCAGCCTTATCTTGGCGCTTAAGACCTTCACATACTACCCCAGCAACTTCTTTAACCTTTCTCACTAATGAATCCTTCATTTTCTACCTGTATGGGCACTTGCCCTCCCTTGCGCTACCCCAAATATTCTTGCCTCTGTGCTGTGGTTTTGCATTATGTTACCATAAATTCCTATCTCCCTTCTGTTACTGTTAGAGAATTACTGCTACAGACATTTTCCTGGGGCTTCCAGGCAAAAACTCTTCTTTCTCTCCTATACTGTAGTCGGTCTTTGTGATGAGTATTTTCTAGGGAGATTTATGCTCAGTCAAAATTATCACTTTAGATGACTGTAGTCATTTAGTAATTACTTTAGGTGTCTGGTCATTCTCTCCTATTTCCTTCCTCCTTTTTATTTGTTAAAGACCTCCTCTGTGCCTAGCACCTCGCTTTGGAAGTGCTGGCATACCTTTTACACCATTAGAATAACAGTGTAGAGAAATGGACCTACATTAATTTTCTTCCTAGGGCAATCATTGTGGCTTTTCAAGCATAACATCCTTGTTTTTCATTAATTAAAACACATGGAATGTTTTATTCTTCATAAAAGACCTTGGTTGTTACTGGCAATTATGTAGTTTTTTCAAAAATAAAAACAATGTGGGGGTGGTATGGGGTTTCAAGCAGCGAGTGTCCCCTTCAAAGAATAGCAAGAAGCAGGACACCGTGAGACCTGACTGTTTTGGGTGTAGATGTGGCAGCTTCTTTTTATGAAATCTAAAAACAGTTTTATCCTGTAGACAAAAGGAGAAAAAAACTTTAGAGACACAGATATTAACAGGTAACTCTGTATTCATTAAATAACTATGCATAGAATTGTGACCCAGTAGCTTACAGATCAAAATTTGAGTCAGGCTACAAGCCTGCCTCCTTCAGGATCACCTCATAGGCTATTTTTCAAGTATGCTTGTGATGTTGGTGGAGAGGGCAGGTGTATCAAGAAGAAGGAACTAATTAAATACTTTGTTACTGCCATGTTTAGTGAAATTGAGATAAATTCTCGCCCGGAACGTTTTTCTTTATTAACTTGACCTTAAACGACTTTTTCTCTGACTCTACCCAGGACATCTTAAAAGCCTATGCCATTTTCTCCCTACAAAATATGCCTAAAAGGATCCCAAAATAGTACAGACTATCAAGACAGAGATGTCTTCTGTTTGCTCTTTGGGTGGAAGGTTTTTAAGCACTACAAACTTTGCTAACAATCTGATGCCCAATGCCTTAGGTAAAGGCACTTAAGCGTAAAGAGGGTAACGCACTGTAAAGATGCCCAGAGATGACATATTAATCTGCTTGGGCTGCTTTAACAAAACACTACCGACTGGGTAGCTTAAAGAATAGATATTTATTTCTCATAATTCTGGAGGCTTAAAATCTAGCATCAAGGTGCTGGCAGATTCAGTTCCTGGTGAGGACCCTCTTCCTGGCTTGCAGGTGGCCACTTTCCTGCTGTGTCCTTACACAGTGGAGAGAGAGTGCGCAAGCTGTATCTCTTCTTATAAGGACACGAATCCCATCATGGGGGCCCCACCCTTATGACCTCATCTAAACTTAATTTCCTCCTAAAGGCCTGCCACCAAATAGCATTACTTGCGGGCTTCAACATATGAATTTGGGGAGTACATAAACATTCAGTACATAACAGGTGATCGCCCCCACATTTATCATTGGATTCTAAGATAATCATAGAGTCCACATCCCCAGCTAATGTAGGATGTGTGCACCTGTACACTGGGAGAGGGTTATCAACTCCTCTCTGAGAATCAGAGTTCAATAGTCCTGAGAGAAAACTTGGCAGGCAGGAAACTCTCACTCTTTCTCTCTCTCTTTCCTCTCAGGCCTCTTTTGGGATATAATCAACATACCATGCAATTAATCCATTTCAAGTGTGCAATTCAACAGAGGAGTCCCTTTGTAAGTGTTGCGGGAAGGCTATTCTTAAATGAAACAAAAATGTGATAAGAGAGAATGTTTGGGGATCTTTCTCACATAAAGAGAATTGATTAGTGACAATGACACCACCAGCTCAAAAACAGGAACACTGATGCTGTGAACTAGACACCTAGGTTATTTTGTGAGAAATGCTTCATAGATAATTCTGAATGAATGTTGGCTGTTGTTCTTTGTTGGTTTAAATATAGGTCTTGGCCACTTGTATGCTTATATTGTTTTGGATGTTTTCTTGTATTCAGTTCAATTCAAAATGGGGTTATTTGCGATTGAACAAAATGGGGGATAATTTCACTGTGGGTCTAACATTTGGCTAGGACACAGGTAAGATGAATGTTATGAGAAAGATAGAGTGGAGGCATTGGCTAGGTCCACACTAACTAAGTCTCTAACAGGAAAACTTCTGTGTTTAGTTTGGAGTTTTGTAATGTAGACTCTAATTCCATTGTCCGTCTTGTTTAGGCTGCTTTGGGGGGATGGTGACTGTCTTCTTCCCTGTACTCTGTGTGCTCTCACTACCTGCTGCCTCTGTACACAGACAGGCAGCTGCAATAATGAGGTGTAATAAATCAGGTGCTGAGCTCATGGCAGGAGTTACAAATTATTCAAGACTTTCACAGGGGAGCTTGGACTAAGACTATCCAGGTAATGCTGCAATCAATCACAGAGTAGAAAAACTGCCTCAGTCTGCCAAGCGAAATCAGAGAAGGCTGTCTCAGAACATTGCCAAGCGACCTTGTGGTGGGTGAAAGCAGCATGAAAATCATAAGGTGATAGGATACTCTTTGGGCTGCCTCTCCTAATGGAAATTTTGAGTGTATCACCTGGACTTTCCCTCTTTTCTAGCAGAAACAATTGTGATAAAATTACCTTGGAAGAACATTGGAAGTTTATTTTTGAGACTAGTCATCTCTTGTTCAATAGTAAGTGAATTTCACTGTGCTTGAAGTATTATAGTCAGTTTGAGTTATAAACAAACGCAAAACACATTGTCTTTAATTAGGAGATTGAAAAACGCCAGTATTTTCTTATTTCTATCCCTCTTGTCAAGGAAACAGAAACTGCACATGGTAATATAAAAATCAGAATTACTCATTTGTTCATGGTCACTTACCTTCAAGTGTCTGAAGGAGGAGGGGAAGTATTGACAGGTGGGTCTCCATGAAAAGTTACATGTTTAAATAAGTTGTTTCAACCTAATTATATAGGATTTGTACTTTTCACTGATGCCTTTAAAATTAATGTCAAATACAAAAAAGTGTTATGTTAATCAGAAGTCCTCAGATGCTGGCCCTAGTAGCAGGGAATAATTTTGGAACAAGGAACATGCTTATTATTATCCTTATTACCTACTTTAGTAATTCACATGGCAAGAGTGCTGTACTTAGCCTGTGTGGTAAAAATGTTAAGTTATCAATACAGGTGCTGTATAAACATGTTTATTGATAAAGCTAGTATGTTTAGAGTTTAGAGATTTCTATATGAAATTAGGAATATTTACACTGTGAATAGTGAGAAGTGAGAAGAAAGGATCTTTCAGTTGTGAAAATTAGATATTTGGAGTCCTAAATGTTAAGACATTGTTAAATTGATGACTACAACAAGTCTCCATTTCCTGTAGACACACCTCTTTGAAATACATGGCTTTACTGTCCATCTTTTTAAGAGGTAGAGTCTTTTATCCTGCTTATTTACCTAGAATGGCCTTGTGACTGGCTTTGACCAAAAGAATGTGGAGTGAGTAATATTTGTGACAATCTGATCTAGGACTCAAGGGGACTTTTGACTTCCTCTTACCCCATAGAATGTAGTGTGTCTGTGTGAGGAAGCTTGGTAGAGCCTCATAAAGGGTGAGACCACATGGAGCTGAGATGGGATCTTCCAGCTGAGGTCCCTCTGGATGAATCAGTCCCCAGTTGAACAGCCACATGAATAATCTCAGATGAGACAAGCAAAAGAACTTTTCAAAAGTTCTTTTCAAAAGTTGAGCCTGGCCCAAATAGAATTGTGAGCAAATATAATCCTGTTTTAGCCCCTTCTGGGGTACTTTGTTATGCAGTGATAGATACCTAACACAGTTATTCTAAATGCCAGCATGCAGGGTTAAGTCTAGTAAAAGGACTAAGAATTCATGATCTTGCTCTTTGTTTCTCTTAAATGCTCCGTTTAACTAGTTTTCTGTTTTTGATCAACTGTTGTAAGGTACTACATGGTTAGGAAAGCTCAGCATTATCAACTTACAATCAGCTGTTCTTAAGGCATTTTATGTATTAGGCAGTCCCACTCTATGACTCCCATTACCTCCCTGTGTTTAATAATACCTCTCCTTCCAGTCTGGCGTCCTCTCTTTGTAGACAAAAAGACTACAGGGTCTATCGTTTGTTGATCTTTCAGTCTCCGGTTCTCAGTAGAGTGCCTTCCACATGTACTGTTCAGTGGGCGATTATTGATTGATTGGGTACATCTTTGTTGTGCTTCTGCCAGAGTCTGTGGTCTTTGCTGGCAGGTAACTCATTCTCTGACTCCAGGATCCAGATAACTGCCTGGCCCATGGCAGATAATCAATGCATTCTTGGGATTGATGGATGCCTTTTGCTTATTTCTCTAATCTCTGTCAAGGAAAAGTAGAGGAAAGTTATATACAAAAATAAATGATTTTACTTTTGTGAGAGCCAAAAAAGTACAGTGTGAATCCATCACCTTCAATGAATTCCTGGCTCAGACCACTGCATGTTAAATGGTAAAGTAACTGCAAGTACTCTAAGACTTCTGCAGTGAGAAGGGGAGCACCATTTCAGGAACAGATAATTGTAAGTTACCTTTTTTTTTTTTTTTAATTTATTTTTAATTTATTTATTTAATTTATTTATTCTTGGCTGCACTTGGTCTTCACCGCTGTGTGCAGGCTCTCTCCAGTTGCGGCGAGCGGGGGCCACTCTCCGTTGCGGTGCACGGGCTTCTCATTGCGGTGGCCTGTCCTGTTGCGGAGCATGGGCTCTAGGCGCGTGGGCCCCAGCAGTTGTGGCACTTGGGCTCAGCATTTGTGGCTCGTGGGCTCTAGAGCGCAGGCTCAGTAGTTGTGGCGCACGGGCCCAATTGTGCCGTGGCATGTGGGATCCTCCCGGACCAGGGCCTGAACCCATGTCCCCTGCACTGGCAGGCGGACTCCCAACCACTGTGCCACCAGGGAAGCCCTGTAAGTTACCTTTTAAAATCTCCAGTTGGTGCATATATTTAAAAGTGAAATATGTATTGCTAGTGGGCTCCATCTCACAAAAGTGAGAGCTTCCTGCTCTTCCTGTCAGTGCCTGACAGTTGATGTTTTTCTTAATACTCATCAGTATGCCTTCTGTCCCCTACTAGAATAGGTGACTTTAAGAAGAGGACCTCCACTGTAATGATGATGGACTGGAAGGGTTCTGAAGGAGATGTGAGAACAAGTTGCCTCACTTCCGTTCTGAAAGTGAGCAGAAGCACAGCCAAGTAGTCGGGAAGAGCCAGCAGGGCTCTTGGGTTGTAGGCATTGTCCCATTGTGTTCAGAAAATCCCCTCTGGCTTTGTTGGATATTCCCTGTTAGATTCTTTAAAGTAACAAAACAACCCTCTGTTTTGAGGAAGAGAGGAAAGTGACTGATGTGTGACATATGGACTGCCCACATACTCATTAAGGGTCATATAATGTATGCAGTCAAAACTTTGGAATTAATGAAAAGAATGTTGGTGGTAGAGATTTAGGAAGGATCTAGAAGCAGGTACTCTCTTCAGGGGGTTGCACGTTCTAGTGACCACCTAAAGAGCTAGAACTCATGCACGTGAATCATTAGCATCAGGCCAGTGAAAGAGGATTCTGGGAACAAGCCAGCTCTGAAGATGGAAAAGCATTCCTTTTACCAGATAAGTATGACCCTAGGCCTAAATGAAATACATTTAGATCTCACTTAGATTGTGACATCCAGATGTCTGAATTAGGAAAATTACAAGTTTGCTGGATGTTCCTATTTCAATATGGATTGAGGGGATAAACATCACATGCAAAGATTTTTGGAAAGTACAATTTGATGACCTCAGCATGCAAGGCATAGACCAGAATTCCAAATCTCACAGATGTTTTCTTTTGGCTGATATTAAAAATAGTCCTTCCAAACTTTGTTTTGGTTTGTTCTCACCTTTTGGCTATTGTGAATAGTGTTGCTATTAATATTTATATAGAAGTTTTTACTTACACACCTGTTTGGAATACATACCTACGAGTAGAATTGCAGTAATTCTAAGTTTAATAGTTTTAGGAAATGTCAGACTGTTTTCCATACTGATTGTACCATTTTCTATTCCCACTAGCATTGGACAAGGGTTGTGATTTTTCCGCATCCTTGCCAACAGTTGATATATTCCACTGTTTTGATTATAGCCATCCTAGTGGGTGTAAAGTGGTATCTCATTATGGCTTTGATTTGCATTTCCCTAATGAATAATGATGTGGAGCATCTTTTCATGTGCTTGCTGGCCATTTGTATATCTTCTTTGGAACAGTATCTATTCAAGTGCTTTGCTTATATTATAACTGAATTGTTTGTCTTTTTGTCATTGAGCTGCACGTAGCTTGATATTTCCTGTTCTTGTCCTTTATATGAGTGAGGTGGTGCAGCATGTACTCTCTTGTCATGGGTTCCTTTTGCATAATATTGTGTTTTTGTATTCATCTGTATTATTACACATAGTGGTAGAGCATTTATGCTCGTTGCTGTGTTATTTTCCACTTTACATTTGTAATTTATTCTCCTTTATGTTTTTGATGGACATTTTATAGTTTCCAGTTTTTGGCTACTCCAAATCACACTGCAATAACAATTCTAACGGCTCATAGTGAGCATTTCTGTACATGCCTGTTGGTGCTGGCAGCTGTGGAAGGATTGACTGACAGCAGTTTATACCACAAAGCAATTAGTCTGAGTGATCTGGAGCCTTGGACACAGATGTTATCATGGGTTATTATTTCTAACGGAGTTGTTTCCTTAAAGGAGGACTCATGACACTTAGCAACCACCTCTCTCTCCAGTTGAAAGCATGTTGATGCGTAGGTGTCTGCACCTCCAGGTTATAGGGTTTCTTTTTTTCTTTTTCTTTTTTTTATTGAAGTATTCTTGATTTTCAATATTATATTATCAATAGTTTCAGGTGCACAACATAGTGATTCACTATTTTTATAGATTATACTCCATTTAAAGTTATTATTATAAAATATTGGCTATATTCCCTGTGCTGTACAATAGATACTTGTAGCTTACTTATTTTATACATAGCAGTTTGTGCCTCTTAATCCCCTACCCCATTTTACCCCTCTCTCCTTCTGTCTCCCTATTGGTAACCAGTAGTTTGTTCTCTATAACTGTGAGTCTATTTCTGTTTTGTTGTATTCATCTGTTTGCTTTATTTTTTAGATTCCATATACAAGTGAGAACATACAGTATTTGTCTTTCTCTGTCTGACTTATTTCACTAAGCACAATACCCTCCAGGTTCATCCATGTTGTTGCAAATGGCAAAATGTCCTTTTTTTAGTGGTTGAGTAATATTCCATTGTATATATATATACCACATATTCTTCATCCTTTCATCTGTTGATGGACACTTAGGTTGCTTCTATATCTTGGCTAATGTAAACAGTGCTGCTATGAACTTTGGGGTGCATGTATCTTTTTGAATTAGTGTTTTTCTTTTCTTTGGATATATACCCAGAAATGGAATAACCGAATCATATAGTAGCTCTATTTTTAGTTTTTTGACGACTCCATTCTGTTTTCCACAGTGGCTCACCAATTTACCCACCACCGTGTATTAAGATTCCCTTTTCTCCACATCCTCACCAACCTCACCAACCAGGTAATAGGGTTTCTCAAGGTCAGAAATAGCCTTATTTTTGTTAGTTCCTCTGTCACAAACAGGATTGTGCCTTCTGTAGATTTAATAGATGCAATGGAGGCGTATGGACTAGATACTTATGGAATATTAATAAAAATGAAAGATCCACATACAATAAACATCTTAAGACTTGCTAAGACATGGTGTTTTCTTTCTTTTCTGCTTGTCCCTAGAACTTTTGAGTCTGTAATTTCTTGGACTCCTGTATGGAATGCTCTTATATGCAGCTAATCAGCATCTTTAACTCCTGCTCCATGTGGATCCAGAGTGTAGACTTTCTGCAGCAGCCCTCTATGGACATCTTTACACTAGTACTAGACAGCTATTTCTTAGCACTTTAGCACTTTAAAAATACTTTAGATTAACAGTGATGAGAGTGGACATCCTTGTCTTGTTCCTGATCTTAGAGGAAATGCTTTCAGTTTTTCACCATTGAAGATGATGTTTGCTGTGGGTTTGTTATATATGGCCTTTATTATGTTGAGGTAGGTTCCCTCTATGCCCACTTTCTGGACAGTTTTTATCATAAATGGGTGTTGAATTTTGTCCAAAGCTTTTTCTGCATCTATTGAGATGATCATATGAGGTTTTTTTCCTTCAATTTGTTAATAAGGTGTATCACATGGATTGATTTACGTATATTGAAGAACCCATGTATCCCTGGGATAAATACCACTTGATTATGGTGTATGATTCTTTTAATGTGTTGTTGGATTCTCTCTGCTAGGATTTTGTTGAGGATTTTTGCGTCTATATTCATCAGTGACATTGGTCTGTGATTTTCTTTTTATGTGATATCTTTGTCTGGTTTTGGTATCAGGGTGATGGTGGCCTCATAGAATGAGCTTAGGAATGTTCCTTCCTCTGCAATTTTTTGGAAGAGTTTGAGAAGGATAAATGTTAGCTCTTTGCTAAATGTTTGATAGAATTCGCCTGTGAAGCCATCTGGTCCTGGACTTTTGTTTGTTGGAAGATTTTTAATCACAGTTTCAATTTCATTACATGTGATTGGTCTGTTTATATTATCTATTTCTTCCTGGTTCAGTCTTGGAATGTTATACCTTTCTAAGACTTTGTCTATTTCTTCCAGGTTGTCCATTTTATTGGCATACAGTTGCTTGTAGTAGTCTCTTATGATGCTTCGTATTTCTGTGGTGTCTGTTGTAACTTCTCCCTTTTCATTTCTAATTTTATTGATTTGCATCCTCTCCCTCTTTTTCTTGAGGAGTCTGGCTAAAGGTTTATCAATTTTGTTTATCTTCTCAAAGAACTAGCTTTTTAAAAAATTGATCTTTGCTATTGTTTTCTTTGTTTCTATTTCATTTATTTCTGCTCTGATCTTTATGATTTCTTTCCTTCTACTAACTTCCATGCTAGCACTGGAAGTCCTATCCACGGCAATCAGAGAAGAAAAAGAAGTTAAAGGAATCCAAGTCAGAAAAGAAGAAGTAAAACTGTCACTGTTTGCAGATGACATGATACTGTACATAGAAAATCCTAAAGATGCCACCAGAAAACTACTAGAACTAATCAATGAATTTGGTAAAGTTGCAGGATACAAAATTAATGCACAGAAATCTCTTGCATTCCTATACAGTAACAACAAAAGATCAGAAAGAGAGATTAAGGAAACACTCCCATTCACCATTGCAACAAAAAGAATAAAATACCTAGGAATAAACCTACCTAAGGAGGTAAAAGACCTGTACTCAGAAAACTATAAGACGCTGATGAAAGAAATCAAAGATGACACAAACAGATGGAGACATATACATGTTCTTGGATTGGAAGAATCAATATTGTGAAAATGACTATACTACCCAAAGCAATCTACAGATTTAGTCCAATCCCTATCAAATTACCAATGGCATTTTTCACAGAACTAGAACAAAAAACCTTAAAATTTGCATGGAGACACAAAAGACCCTAAATAGAAGATGTGGTACATATGTACGATAGAATATTACTCAGCCATAAAAAGGAACAAAATTGGGTCATTTGTAGAGATGTGGATGGACCTAGAGACTGTCATACAGAGTGAAGTCAGAAAGAGAAAAACAAATATCATATAGTAACACATACATGTGGAATCTAGAAAAATGGTACAGATGAACCAATTTACAAGGCAGAAATAGAGACACAGATGTAGAGAACAAATGTATGGGTACCAAGGGGGGAAAGTGAGGAGGGGTAATGAATTGGGAGATTGGGATTGACATATATACACTAATATGTATAAAATAGGTAACTAATGAGAACCTGCTGTATAGCACAGGGAACTCTACTCAATGCTGTGTGGTGACCTAAATGGGACGGAAATCCAAAAAAGAGGGGATATACTTATACGTATAGCTGATTCACTTTTCTGTACAGAAGAAACTAACACAACATTGTAAAGCAACTATACCCTAATAAAAAATACTCTACATTATTTTGTTAGTTATTTCGTAATGACTCTGAAGCAGATAAAATTCTTAAGCGATGAATTTGCCTTTATTTCCTTCAAAGTAAGAAAAAACATCAACATGACTCCTCTTTTCGTATTAGGTTGGAGGATAAAAAATACTTCTTGATTTATAGTTTGAAGGGACAGGGTGTATAATATATATGTCCTTATCATTATCTTTTTATCTTGTATGCCACTAATAAAGAGACCAAACAAGATTTCTTTAGAAGAAAAATATCCGAATGGGAAAATAACATATTTTTGCAAGAAAACTTTTCTTAAAACTCTCACTTGGCCATATGAGTTTGTTTTTTCGGAAGTTCTATTCCTATGACTTTGAAAACATTTCTCTATTCATTATGAACATATGATACATATGAGATATTTATTCCATTTATGAACTATTCTCTGTCCTGGCTTAATTGTGGTATGTTATAGATAATTTAGTAGATTTATTTGTTAAATGTATGTGCCTCCTGTTCTCAGACACTGCTTAGCACAGTGAAAAAAATGGGGATTTTAGAATTGGACAGACCTAGATCTCTTTATTTGTGGAGTGTCCACTGACAACTTACTTAATCTCCCTGAGTCTTAGCTTCTGCATATTTAAAATAGGAATGATAACATTTGCCATGGAGGGTTGATATGAATTAAATTCCATTAGCAAAAACAGTACAAAGAGCCTACAACATACTAATCAAGGAAGAATTACCTTTCCTTGCAAAAGTGTTCCATGCACACAGGAAAGAAACATGGTACCTAAAAACAAGAAATGCTAAACCCTTAAGGATTTGAAGGAAGCGTTCACAAAGAGAAAGATGAAACATTGCCAGAAATCAAGGGCTGGCTCAGTCAGGATTAATGTGAACACGGGCATTGTTCTTTCTCTGACTGGGTGGTGGTGTGTGTGCAGGTAGGGTCAGTCTGGGCCGGACCTGCAGAGCTGTGTGCACGGTGGGGTTGGCTCTCCTCACTTCGCCCTCAGGAATGGATGCTCCTGGGAGTGGACAGTGGGAGGGGTTCTTAGAAGAAAGAAACCTAGAAGGGTTATATTTCTTTAGAGTGTTTTTAATTGATAAACCCTGCAATGTGCCTTTGGTGACTAGGTTCTCCCATTCTTGGAGGATGAGAGCAGGCAGGAGGAATAGCTGTCCCTCAGGAGACAGAAGGATCCTATTCTCCTTCCTTTTCATCTCACTTGTACAGAGAATCTGTCTTTCTCAGGGGTATACAGAGTAAGAAGACCTTCTAAAAACCAGTCAAGCCAGAGCGACTCCAAGTTTTGGAGAAGTGGCTGACAACTGTGGCAGTTGTAATCAGAGCCTCTCCTGGGAGCCCTGAGACCCACCACTGTCCTGTAACTTCCAATGCAGCTCCTCAGGCTCTTTTCCCAGGAACCAGAGTTCTTGCTCTGCTCACTGACTTGGTGGCCCTGCCTGTGTCATCATACTTTTTTTCCGGGTCCTTCTTCCTTGGTTTTATAAATATAATGCATCCTGAACAACATGTAAATAGTAAAATATGCATCATCAGAAGTTAATTCCAAGCTGTCTTCATTATTTATCCCTTATGTAGTTTGGGAAGGTATTTTAGACTTTTCAAGGTGCTGCTACCTGCTGCCTTGTCCTCTGATGATGAGTTAGGGCCATGGTTTCTGTTTATTACTGGGTCCATTGCATATTCTGAGCCACTGCTCTCCATGTGAGCTATAGCATTGGGAGGAGGTTTCAAGGTGTGTAGCATCTGCTGCAGTAGATGCTGGACAAATCTTGTCGAAGGGGCACAATATGTTTACCTAGTAACTCTCAGACACAGTGAGCCCCGCCTAGAGGTGAGTTCTTTTTCTTTTCTGAGGATGTCTCTGGGATCTCTTCTTTCCATTTTTTTTTTTTTTTCAAGATTTTTAAATTTTTTTATTTTTTTATTTTTTTTAATGCTATTCTTGTCTGCTTACATTCTTTTTATGTATGTATGTATGTATGTATGTATGGCTGTGTTGGGTCCTCGTTTCCGTGCGAGGGCTCTCTCCAGCTGTGGCAAGCGGGGGCCACTCTTCACCGCGGTGCGCGGGCCTCTCACCATCGCGGCCTCTCGCTGCCGAGCACAGGCTCCAGATGCGCAGGCTCAGCAGCCGTGGCTCACGGGCCGAGCCGCTCCGCGGCATGTGGGATCCTCCCAGACCAGGGCTCGAACCCGCGTCCCCTGCACTGGCAGGCAGACTCTCAACCACTGCGCCACCAGGGAAGCCCCCTTTCCATTTTTACAAGTAATTCTGCTCTGAAATTGGGAAGGCAATTCAGTTATGTTTCTGGCCATATATTGGGTGTCTTGGGCATTGCTTCAGGCCCTGTGTCCTAACCACTTTACTAGAACGGACCTGGGTGTATTTCTCTAAAAAGTGGCACTTTGTTATGTGACAACCGGAAAAGGTTGGCATGTAAAATTCTTACTTTCTTAGCATAGAATTTCATGTGGTCTATCATGATCCATTTTTTAGTACCCTTACCTTACAGAAAGAAAAGAAAAGATAAGGCAATCAGTGCTGATGTTTCCATTTGCTTCAGTTAAGATTGATGTCAGGAGTAAATCACAGATCCCAGGTCTAAGATCCCTGGAAATCATTCCCTCTAAAGTCTCTGATGGTGAAATCATCACTTACTTTGCTCTCTTCCTGGTAGAACACTTTTGTATGTAATGGAAGTTAAACAGTATTGTTTATCCACTGGCTTCGTGCAGCAAATTGTGTGAAGGTGGTTATGTTATTATAATTGCTGTTTTTGTTTTATACGTTCAGTCATTATTTATTTAGTGCCTCCCATATGTCAGGCACAATTCTTGGCATCAGCTATATAATAATGAACAAAATGGCCCAGGATACCTGCCCTCAGGGAGTTCTGTGATTGGAGGTACTCCAGCTTCATGGAGAAATAAACACAATGCAGAGAGATTATGTAACTTGCACAATCACCACCATTAGCTGGTCAACAAGGTTGGGATTTAAATCTGAGACTTATCTTAAAGCTAAGATTCTATTGATTTGTCTTGAAAGCTGTAAACGATCCAAATAGTGGGCATAAAAAAACACATTCCATGGGGAAAAAGTAGTATAAATATTATTTTAAGTGTAAAAAAAAAGGGAAGAACAAATCCCCACTAAAACGTTTATGATTTATTCCTGACTTCAACCTTAACTGAAACCAGTGAAAACATTGGCACTGATTATGTTTTCTTTTCTTTTAGTAAGGTAAGAGTACCAGGAAAATGGAGGCAGACCTATTTTAGGGAATATGCCAGATAATAGAAGTGGTGGGGACAGGTAAGTGTATGTCAACCACTGAGTGTAATTCACTCATAGAAGAACATTACCCCTCACGGATGAACTGCGAAACCTCACAGGGGGACGGTGAAGCAGAAAGAGCCTGCAGAGGAATTCAAAATACAATCATACCTGCTTAATATGATAGAATTTCCTGAGGGCCAGAAAAAGAAAATCAGTGGGGAAAAAAGTTGTTTTTTCAGGCCCTTGGTAGAAACCAGAGAGTAATTCTCTGGACTTGGGGTATCAGTAGAGAAGTTGAAATAGATCACGAGTTACTTAGTAGGGACATAATGTTATGAATAGGCATATTCTCTGCCCTTCACAGCACTCTGTTTTTCTAGAATAGAGGTGCACTTGGATTAATGATAATTAGGCCATGGTTTTTCTTGTGTCAGTGGTTAATGTCCTGTCGCTTGGGAGGCTGCTTGATACAGTACTCCATTCCCATATCTGTGGGTCTGGAATAGCAGGGGATGGCTTTCTGAGGAGCAAAAAAGTTGTAACAATCAAAGGCTTATAATATTAAAAGGGATGAGATATTTTTTACATTGCCTGCTTTGGTCAGTAAAATGTTTCAGTATTAAGAGGGGAGGGGAATCCTGTTTTCAAAGTGAAAACATAATACATTTCAGTAGAAAAACAAAGGGATAAAAAGAAGATCGTACACTTTCCTTTGGCATTTGGCAAAAATCAGTGAATTGATTTTAATATTCTTAGAAGGTACCTGTTTTGCAGTTTGGCAGTTTCTTAAAAAGCCAAGCAGAAATCCATCATATAAAGCCATCATATAATCCAGCCATTCTGCGCCTAGATATTACCCACGACAAATAAATCATATATCCACACAAAGACTTGTGTATGGATGTCCATAGCAGGTTTATTTGTAACAGCCCAAACCAGTAAATATCCCATATATCCGTCAACAAGTGAATGGAGAAAGAGAGTATGATATATCCCTACAGTAGAATAATACATGACAATAAAAGGAAGTAAACTATTGGTACACACAACAGCATGATTAATCTCAATTATGCTGAGAGAAAGAAGCTAGAAAAAAATACTGTATGAGTCTATGTGTATGAAGTCCTAGAAAATGCAAATAAATCTGTCATTACAAAAAGTAGTTAAATGTTTGCCTGGGGATGGAAGGAATGAGGGGAGTAGGAAGGGGTTGCAGAAGGGCATGAGGAAACTTTTGGGGGTGATGGATGTGTTCACTATCTTAATTAGGCTGATGGCTTCATGGGCACACATATATCAAACCTATGAAACTGTACACTGTAAGTGCAGTTTATTTTATGTTACTTCGACTTCATTAAAGGTTTTAAAACATTTCTGTTTTGAAAATAAGTCTAAAACCATGCTTAAGTTTCATAGTTGCAGTCCAAAAATCCAGTCAAGGAGGCAAAATTGTAATTTAAAAAATATCTCATTTTTCATCATAACATTTCATTTCTCCTTGACAGTAGAAAATAATCTAGTCAATTTCAGATTTCTCAGTTCATTGCAGAAATTTCTCAGTCAATGTAAGGTTTTGCTGTGGGAATCCAAGTTCTTTGTGTATCTGTTTTTATGCGAGGGGCTTACATGCATTATGGAATGGGGAGTTGGTAAGGGGTGGAAAGGAGCCCCTGACCCATGCCTTGCTGGCCTCTGCCATCGATGCCATTTCTATACATTGTTCCTTGGCATAAAGATGTCCAGGTCACCTTGGGCAGTGATACTGGTCAGTCTGAGCACTTGCTCAGTTCCCTCTGAGTCTTCTGGAATTGGCATACGCCTCAACTTTTTGTAATGCCAAGAATGTTGCATTTTGGAGCCTGCCTGCCCTATGCCCTTGCCAAATAGCAGTTACATGTCTCATATTTCATTTGAGGGATGAGCATAAATGGAGAAGGAAATACGCACTGATTTGGAGCTCAGTTGTTCTCCCAAGATCCACAAGGCAGAGTACCTCGGGCCATTTTCTTTCTTTTTTTTCTTAATATGATTTGGTTAATTTATTGTTTTCTTTTCTTTATTTTTATTGAAATATAGTTGATTTACATTTTTGTGTTAGTTTCAGGTGTACAGTAAAGTTATTCAGTTATACATATATATAAATATATGTATTCTTTTTTATATTCTCTTCCATTATAGGTTATTACAAGATATTAAGTATAGTTCCCGATGCTATACAGTAGGCCCTTGTTGTTTAACTGTTTTATATATAGTACTGTGTATAAGTTAGTCCCAAACTCCTAATTTGTCCCTCTCCTCCCCTCCCCTTTGGTAACCATAAGTTTGTTTTCTATGTCTGTGAGTCTATTTCTGTTTTATAAATAAGTTCATTTGTATCATTTTTTGTAGATTCCACATATAAGTGATATCA
This sequence comes from Balaenoptera acutorostrata, assembly GCF_949987535.1. Lineage (NCBI taxonomy): Eukaryota > Metazoa > Chordata > Mammalia > Artiodactyla > Balaenopteridae > Balaenoptera > Balaenoptera acutorostrata. Next base: position 80,208 of record NW_026646578.1, read on the forward strand.
TACAATATTTGTCTTTGTCTGGCCTACTTCACTTAGTATGATAATCTCTAGATCCATCCATGTTGCCACAAATAGCGTTATTTCATTCTTTTTTATGGCTGAATAATATTCCATTGTCTGTGTGGGTGTGTGGGGGTGTGGGTGTGTGTGTATATATATATATATATATATATACACACACACCCACACCCCCACACACACATCACTTGGGGCCATTTTCTTGATTCTTGGGAACCTCTGTAAAATGCCGGTAACAGCTGCCTCACAGGGTAGAGGTTAGCAGTGAAGATGCTGGAGAAAATACTTGGACTTCAGAGGCGCTCAGCACATGGCTGTTACTTCTCTCCTTCTCACGTAATTATCTGTCAAAGGAACTGTAGCAAAGGTCATGCAGAATCGTGGTGTTAGGATAATCCTGATGTCTTTTTTTCTTAATAATCTGCATCTCATGGCTTTCCTACAGCAACAGTTCATGAAATACTTCAAGATTATTAGAAAAAGAAAAGCTGCTAGAAAAATGCAAGAACATTAATATACTAACAATGCTACTTTAGTTTTATTTTTCCCACACCTACAAGTCTTTTCTTCCTTCTCCTCTTCTCTTCTTCAATGCTTGGTTTGCTCTAGGTTCTGCATGACAATTAAATTATAGCCAAAATTATTATCCCAGTGAGGCTAGAGATGATTTCATTTGTACAGAGCACATTCAAAGAATAAAATAGCTCATAAATGTTCTTTGTGAAAATATTTATACTGAAACTATTAAAACATTGGAGGAGAAAACTATAATCTTGAAGAAATTATACTTCTGTTGGCTGGTGCTAAAGTCACTGTCCTTCTCCACATCACATAATTCAGCTTTCAGAAGTGCTCCACAAAGAAATGGCTGAATGAAGTGTAGAAGTGGTTAATTGTGGGAGATCAAAATTCAGTCTGCCTGTCCTGGCCCTCAGGCTCTGGGGGAGCTGCCTAAAGGCCCCCTACAAGGAACTGCTAGGAAGGCTGGCCATGCACATCCTGGAGAGGTGAAGGATTCGTCTTCACTTGAGCATGTTTTAGGGAGTGACTCTAATCCTGAAACCTCATGGAAACTGCTTCACAATCTATATTTTTTGTTTAATGAATTGATGCCGTATTGACATTTTATCTATAAGACAATGAGAGTCATTTTAGAATAAATTCTTTCACTTCAGGAGATTTCCCACTCCAAAAGGGCTTCTGCTTAATGAGAAACAGAGGAACAAGGTATGTAATAGCTAATATGCTTCATGTAACCACCACTGAACCTGTTAGGTCAGGAAGAGGACTACTTTAAGAATCAGTAGAAGCAAATGTCCATCAACAAAGAAATGGATAAAGAAGATTTGGTGTATATATATATATATATATATATATATATATATATATATATATACATATACACACACACACACACACACACACACACACACAATGGAATATTACTCAGCCATAAAAAAGAATAATGCCATTTGCAGCAACATGGATGGACCTAGAGATTGTTATACTGAGTGAAGTAAGTCAGAGGAAGACAAGTATCATATGATATCATATGTGGAATTTAAAAAAATGGTACAAATGAACTTATTTACAAAACAGAAATAGAGTCACAGATGTAGAAAACAAACTTATGGTTACCAGGGGGGAAAAAGGGGGGGGAGGGATAAATTGAGAGACTGGGATTGACATATACACACTACTATATATAAAATAGATAACTAATAAGAACTTACTGTATTGCACAGAGAATTCTACTCAATAGTCTGTAATGGCCTATATGGGAAAAGAATCTAAGAAAGAGTGGATATATGTATATATATAACTTATTTCCTTTGCTGTACACCTGAAACTAACACAACATTGTAACTCAACTAGACTCCAATAAAAATTTAAAAAAAAAGAATAGGTAGAATATTCCATGCAAGGGCCAGGCCGAGCCTCTTCCTTTTTAGTCCACATGCAGGATTTACTTTAAGCATCCCACCTGTGTGTGATCAGCATTCTACTGCCCTTTTAAAAAATAATGGCAGGCGTAAATCCCCTCGTGTTTTTTCAGATGCAGACACTGACTTAAGGAGATTGTTGCTCTCTCCATTCCCTGGTGCTTCTACCTTAACTGCATACATACAATGCAGGGATAATGTTTTTGGATTACCTTAAGTTCCACAAAGGCAAGGGTGTGGAGAAAAGAAAAGCCTTGTACACTGTTGGTGGGAATGTAATTTGGTACAGCCATAATGGGAAACAGTATGGAGGTTCCTGGAAAATTTAAAAATAAAACTACCATATGATCCAGCAAAAAAGTGAAGGAAATAGGACTGTCACTGGGAAGCTGAATCAGGATAATTTAGCAGTGATTGGAAATGCTAATATTTTCCAATATTAGCATGTTTAATGTTTTGAGCTATTTCTTTTATGCCCCAAATGTGTATTGTTGTTGTTGTAAAACATTTAATCCAGTCCTTAAAAAACTTACTCAATGAACACTTCTTTCTGACCACTCACTACCAATCCTGAGCTGTCAGAGGAAGGGGTGCTCAACAGCCTTAAGGCCTCTCTGAAAAGCCGTGATCCTGTTTCTCCCTGGATGATGGCACGTAGACATAGGAGACCTGTGACTCCCACAAAGCAGACAGCTGGGTAACATATGTGTCTGTGCTTATGCACGGTCCTTAATGGACACAGCCAGACACTAACAAAGGATTAAGGCGTTGATTCTATTTTTTCCAGTATGTACAAAGTTTATAGAAATTATGTTTAAAAAACAACTTGAACTATGAATCATCCCTCCTACATCTTTTTTTTACTTCCTACTAGAATTTGGGCAGTTACTGAATTCCATGTTTATTCAGAGTTTTTAATAAAACAGATTTGCACTGAGGACTGCCGAAAATACAAAAAGGTTACATAAAGCAGAGCGTATCCACTACTTTGTTGTACATGAAAGCAATGGAACAAAACATCAGCTAAGGAGGCAGCTGTGGGATCCATGAGTCATTTGGGTGAAAGATGGTAGTACCCGAGCCAGGAACATTGGAGTAGAAGTAGAGGGGGAGGGTGAAACAGGTGTCGACTTTTCCTCCTCTGCACTCCCAGTATTTATGCCTCCCTTCCACCTTTCCCTACACCACACGCCTGCTGCTCCTGGTCTGTCTTAATTCAATGTCCAAAAATAAGGCCCCAAAGTTAAGCTTTTCATCTGTACTTAGTCCTGGATTTAGAGTAGACTGTTATTTCAACTTAAGCTGATAATCAATTCTTTGTCAATTTCCATAACATAACATATTTTTAAATGGTTTTGAGTCTATCATCTATTTAAAATTCCAGAGAGGAAAGAGTTTTGATTTTTCAAATTATTATAGAGGATTGCACTGCTTTAAAGTTAGATTTGTTTTCCCAATTTATTAGCCACGCTGCACTGGTAGAATTTAAGAATCTTTAAGTGAAAAATAAGATTAGTTGTATCTTTTAACTATTCAGCCTTCTGCTGTGAGCTCTGTGGATAAATGTAAAATGACCCAAGACAGTGCACATGTGTCCAGGCCCGAGGAAGTTTCTCTCAAGGAATCTAATATTGTGCATTTCCTGGCAGTGTTTCAGTTCTTATGGTGGAGCAAGCCTAGAACACAAATGACTAGGGATTGCTGCATATTAGAGAAATAAGCTTTTTCTTCTGATCACTGCTTGCCCGGTGGTCCATCCTCGTGCTCCTCTGCATCTCCTCTCCATGCTGCCCCTGTTTCTTCCACTGAGTGGTTGAGAATCACAGCAAGTCAGTGATGGTCTTTGTGTAAGTCAAGATGGGGCTGTGAGGCAGCTCATTTCCTTATACAGAGCCTTCTCCCTCAAAAGGAAACTGGATGAAGTAGTCAAAATAGTTTCCCATGGTTTCTTGAGCTTGCTTCTAGCTGCAGTGTCTGCTCATTTCCAAGCATGATTTAATACACAGTAGTTTGTTTTAATATCATTACAATGAAGACAGAGAATTCTTTCTTTCTCTCTACACCTGGAATGACATTAACTAGAGTGGAATGCTAGAGTTTATTAAGCCATTTTTATTTCTACTAATAGCTCAGCAATGGCAATCAGCCTGTAAAATGCTGGTTACTTTCAGCATTAAACTTCTGCTGCTTTCAAGTCAGGGATGAAACGTCATGGGGGGAGAAGAGAGAACTGGGGCAGAGACAGAATAAGAAAAGATGATAGGATGAAATGGAACAGCTCTACAAATGAGAATATTTGAGCTTTGTATTATAGGGTACATTTGTACTCACGGCTCATAATAATCACAATATTTTCAAGGACATTTCTTTTGCTAAAGGTTCTGTTGTCCAAATGAGCATTTACATATTTTACTTGGTTTTAATGCAGCATTTATCGGGATGTTTCCATATTTTCAAAACCCCAATCTTAAAAATTATTTTTTGGACATCTATACACACACCCTGTAGTGTGTGTGTATGTGTGGTAGGGTATGTGTGTGTAGTATGTGTATGCATGCATGGGTGTATGTGTGTGTAAGTAGGTGTGCATATGTATAAATATGTTCTTGTGTATAAGTAGGTGTTTATGCGTGTAAGTGGAAATGTATGTGTGTATATATCTATGTGTACGTTTCTGTTTGTTTTTGTGTTTACATGTGTATATACATGTGTACATATGTATTTGTGTGTAAGTGGGTGTGTATGTGTGTGGATGTGTGTGTGTGTAATTCTTTTGTGGCATATACATTCAAATGTCACAAATGTGACGCATGTGACAGCGACCACAGGATCAAAGTTTTCATGTTTGTTATATTTTCTGAACACTATAACCTCAACTTTCTGCACCATGTTGCTTGGAAGACATAAAGTGACAAAACGAATGATCTAGTTTGTACATTTGACTAATCCATTTGTTGACAGCTCCTGTTAACGTGGGTGTCATTTTTTTCTTGTTCTTATATCAGTCAAGTGGCTTCAGAAAGGTAATTTTTTATTCTAAAAACATAGTAACTTGAACAGTATTACAGTTATCAGGTTTGGAAAATATATATCTTCATACCTATGATCACTATTAGTATGCTGAATTCATGTTTTCTTTTACTTCTTTTTGTTGTTATTGTTGGAGGCTTTATGTTAAGTGACACAATCCCTGGAGATAAAAGAGTTTTTACTCCATAGCTGCTGAAGTCAGAACCAAGAAAAAATGTCCTGGACATAGGTTTTGAGCTATGAGAATGTCTTCAGTCTTGTGATGTCTGCTGAAAAGCATTAAATGAATGAATTAGGTTTTTAATCTCACAACTGGCTATTTGGAATGGATGAAACATTCTAACTCACATTTTTATAAACCCAGAAATAATTAGTTGCATCTTCATTTTTTCCATTATTAACTGCATTCTAAAATAAATGCTCTGGAATGGAAAAAACGTGAAATGAGGGACAGCACAGAGTTTTGTGAGCCCTATATATGACGGGGTATGGAGGGTGGGAAGATCTTCTTTCAGATCCAGATTCAAAATGTCCCTTGATAGAAGGTTTCCAGATTATAAGAAAAATTTACCAAATGCCACTGGGTTTATTAATTTTATAGTCTTTCTAAGGACTAGTTTTAGCAATGTTAAAACTATGTATGTTTCTTCTTCATTGATTTCTGCTCT
>NW_026646579.1:0-13420 GCF_949987535.1 Balaenoptera acutorostrata
GGTAGGGGTTAGGGTTAGGGTACGCATTAGGGTGCGGGTAGTTATTAAACCTATCACACTCTCTAGAAACCCCTTAGCACGTAAAGGAATATTATTTGGTGGTCCAACCATGGAGAAGAGTTTAGACACTAGGAGAAGATAAGGAACACACCCATTATCAAGAAATCACATTAGGATTTTCTTTTTCACCTGTTCCTTAAAACACTAGTGCTTAGGAAATCTATTGGAGGCAGAAGCAGTCAAGGGTAGCTTAGGGTTAGGGTTAGGGTTAGGGTGAGGTTTAGGGTACGGCTTAGGGTACGGGTTCGGGGAGGGGTTCGGGTAGGGCGTAGGGTATGGGTTAGGGTTAGGGTTAGGGTTAGTGTTAGGGTTAGGGCTCGGTTTAGGGTACGGGTTAGGATTAGGGTACGCGTTAGGGTTAGGGTAGGGGTTAGGGTTAGTGTACGCGTTAGGGTGAGGGTAGTTATTAAACCTATCCCACTCTCTAGATACCCCTTAGCACGTAAAGGAATATTAATGGGGGTCCAGCCATGGAGAAGAGTTTAGACACTAGGAGAAGATAAGGAACACACCCATTATCACGAAATCACATTAGGATTCTCTTTTTAACCTGTTCCTTAAAACACTAGTGCTTAGGAAATCTATTGGAGGCAGAAGCAGTCAAGGGTAGCTTAGGGTAAGGGTTAGGGTTAGGGTGAGTGTTAGGGTATGGCTTAGGGTACGGGTTCGGGGAGGGGTTCGGGTAGGGCGTAGGGTATGGGTTAGGTATAGGGTTAGGGCTAGTGTTACGGTTAGGGCTCGGTTTAGGGTATGGGTTCGGATTAGGGTACGCGTTAGGGTTAGGGTAGGGGTTAGGGTTAGGGTACGCATTAGGGTGCGGGTAGTTATTAAACCTATCACACTCTCTAGAAACCCCTTAGCACGTAAAGGAATATTATTTGGGGGTCCAACCATGGAGAAGAGTTTAGACACGAGGAGAAGATAAGGAACACACCCATTATCAAGAAATCACATTAGGATTCTCTTTTTCACCTGTTCCTTAAAACACTAGTGCTTAGGAAATCTATTGGAGGCAGAAGCAGTCAAGGGTAGCTTAGGGTTAGGGTTAGGGTTAGGGTGAGGGTTAGGGTATGGCTTAGGGTACGGGTTCGGGGAGGGGTTCGGGTAGGGCGTAGGGTATGGGTTAGGGTTAGGGTTAGGTTTAGTGTTAGGGTTAGGGCTCGGTTTAGGGTACGGGTTAGGATTAGGGTACGTGTTAGTGTTAGGGTAGGGGTTAGGGTTAGGGTACGCGATAGGGTGAGGTTAGTTATTAAACCTATCCCACTCTGTAGATACCCCTTAGCACGTAAAGGAATATTATTTGGTGGTCCAGCCATGGAGAAGAGTTTAGACACTAGGAGAAGATAAGGAACACACCCATTATCAAGAAATCACATTAGGATTCTCTTTTTAACCTGTTCCTTAAAACACTAGTGCTTCGGAAATCTATTGGAGGCAGAAGCAGTCAAGGGTAGCTTAGGGTTAGGGTTAGGGTTAGGGTGTGGGTTAGGGTACGGCTTAGGGTACGGGTTCGGGGAGGGGTTCGGGTAGGGCGTAGGGTATGGGTTAGGTATAGGGTTAGGGCTAGTGTTACGGTTAGGGCTCGGTTTAGGGTATGGGTTCGGATTAGGGTACGCGTTAGGGTTAGGGTAGGGGTTAGGGTTAGGGTACGCATTAGGGTGCGGGTAGTTATTAAACCTATCACACTCTCTAGAAACCCCTTAGCACGTAAAGGAATATTATTTGGGGGTCCAACCATGGAGAAGAGTTTAGACACGAGGAGAAGATAAGGAACACACCCATTATCAAGAAATCACATTAGGATTCTCTTTTTCACCTGTTCCTTAAAACACTAGTGCTTAGGAAATCTATTGGAGGCAGAAGCAGTCAAGGGTAGCTTAGGGTTAGGGTTAGGGTTAGGGTGAGGGTTAGGGTATGGCTTAGGGTACGGGTTCGGGGAGGGGTTCGGGTAGGGCGTAGGGTATGGGTTAGGGTTAGGGTTAGGTTTAGTGTTAGGGTTAGGGCTCGGTTTAGGGTACGGGTTAGGATTAGGGTACGTGTTAGTGTTAGGGTAGGGGTTAGGGTTAGGGTACGCGATAGGGTGAGGTTAGTTATTAAACCTATCCCACTCTGTAGATACCCCTTAGCACGTAAAGGAATATTATTTGGTGGTCCAGCCATGGAGAAGAGTTTAGACACTAGGAGAAGATAAGGAACACACCCATTATCAAGAAATCACATTAGGATTCTCTTTTTAACCTGTTCCTTAAAACACTAGTGCTTAGGAAATCTATTGGAGGCAGAAGCAGTCAAGGGTAGCTTAGGGTTAGGGTTAGGGTTAGGGTGAGGGTTAGGGTACGGCTTAGGGTACGGGTTCGGGGAGGGGTTCGGGTAGGGCGTAGGGTATGGGTTAGGGTTAGGGTTAGGGCAAGGGTTAGGGTTAGGGCTCGGTTTAGGGTACGGGTTAGGATTAGGGTACGCGTTAGGGTTAGGGTAGGGGTTAGGGTTAGGGTACGCGTTAGGGTGAGGGTAGTTATTAAATCTATCCCACTCTCTAGATACCCCTTAGCACGTAAAGGAATATTATTTGGGGGTCCAGCCATGGAGAAGAGTTTAGACAGGAGGAGAAGATAAGGAACACACCCATTATCAAGAAATCACATTAGGATTCTCTTTTTAACCTGTTCCTTAAAACACTAGTGCTTAGGAAATCTACTGGAGGCAGAAGCCGTCAAGGGTAGCTTAGGGTTAGGGTTAGGGTTAGGGTGAGGGTTAGGGTATGGTTTAGGGTACGGGTTCAGGGAGGGTTTCGGGTAGGGCGTAGGGTATGGGTTAGGGTTAGGGTTAGAGTTAGTGTTAGGGTTAGGGCTCGGTTTAGGGTACGGGTTAGGATTAGGGTACGCGCTAGGGTTAGGGTAGGGGTTAGGGTTAGGGTACGCGTTAGGGTGAGGGTAGTTATTAAACCTATCCCACTCTCTAGATACCCCTTAGCACGTAAAGGAATATTATTTGGGGGTCCAGCCATGGAGAAGAGTTTAGACACTAGGAGAAGATAAGGAACACACCCATTATCACGAAATCACATTAGGATTCTCTTTTTAACCTGTTCCTTAAAACACTAGTCCTTAGGAAATCTATTGGAGGCAGAAGCAGTCAAGGGTAGCTTAGTGTTAGTGTTAGGGTTAGGGTGAGGGCTACGGTATGGCTTAGGGTACGGGTTCGGGGAGGGGTTCGGGTAGGGCGTAGGGTAAGGGTTAGGGTTAGGGTTAGGGCTAGCGTTAGGTTTAGGGCTCGGTTTAGGGTACGGGTTAGGATTAGGGTACGCGTTAGGGTTAGGGTAGGGGTTAGGGTTAGGGTACGCGTTAGGGTGAGGGTAGTTATTAAACCTATCCCACTCTCTAGATACCCCTTAGCACGTAAAGGAATATTATTTGGGGGTCCAGCCATGGAGAAGAGTTTAGACACGAGGAGAAGATAAGGAACACACCCATTATCACGAAATCACATTAGGATTCTCTTTTTAACCTGTTCCTTAAAACACTAGTGCTTAGGAAATCTATTGGAGGCAGAAGCAGTCAAGGGTAGCTTAGGGTTAGGGTTAGGGTTAGGTGAGGTTTAGGGTACGGCTTAGGGTACGGGTTCGGGGAGGGGTTCGGGTAGGGCGTAGGGTATGGGTTAGGGTTAGGGTTAGGGTTAGTGTTAGGGTTAGGGCTCGGTTTAGGTTACGGGTTAGGATTAGGGTACGCGTTAGGGTTAGGGTAGGGGTTAGGGTTAGTGTACGCGTTAGGGTGAGGGTAGTTATTAACCTATCCCACTCTCTAGATACCCCTTAGCACGTAAAGGAATATTAATGGGGGTCCAGCCATGGAGAAGAGTTTAGACACTAGGAGAAGATAAGGAACACACCCATTATCACGAAATCACATTAGGATTCTCTTTTTAACCTGTTCCTTAAAACACTAGTGCTTAGGAAATCTATTGGGGGCAGAAGCAGTCAAGGGTAGCTTAGGGTTAGGGTTAGGGTTAGGGTGAGGGTTAGGGTATGGCTTAGGGTACGGGTTCGGGGAGGGGTTCGGGTAGGGCGTAGGGTATGGGTTAGGTATAGGGTTAGGGCTAGTGTTAGGGTTAGGGCTCGGTTTAGGGTATGGGTTCGGATTAGGGTACGCGTTAGGGTTAGGGTAGGGGTTAGGGTTAGGGTACGCATTAGGGTGCGGGTAGTTATTAAACTTATCACACTCTCTAGAAACCCCTTAGCACGTAAAGGAATATTATTTGGGGGTCCAACCATGGAGAAGAGTTTAGACACGAGGAGAAGTTAAGGAACACACCCATTATCAAGAAATCACATTAGGATTTTCTTTTTCACCTGTTCCTTAAAACACTAGTGCTTAGGAAATCTATTGGAGGCAGAAGCAGTCAAGGGTAGCTTAGGGTTAGGGTTAGGGTTAGGGTGAGGTTTAGGGTACGGCTTAGGGTACGGGTTCGGGGAGGGGTTCGGGTAGGGCGTAGGGTATGGGTTAGGGTTAGGGTTAGGGTTAGTGTTAGGGTTAGGGCTCGGTTTAGGGTACGGGTTAGGATTAGGGTACGCGTTAGGGTTAGGGTAGGGGTTAGGGTTAGTGTACGCGTTAGGGTGAGGGTAGTTATTAAACCTATCCCACTCTCTAGATACCCCTTAGCACGTAAAGGAATATTAATGGGGGTCCAGCCATGGAGAAGAGTTTAGACACTAGGAGAAGATAAGGAACACACCCATTATCACGAAATCACATTAGGATTCTCTTTTTAACCTGTTCCTTAAAACACTAGTGCTTAGGAAATCTATTGGAGGCAGAAGCAGTCAAGGGTAGCTTAGGGTAAGGGTTAGGGTTAGGGTGAGTGTTAGGGTATGGCTTAGGGTACGGGTTCGGGGAGGGGTTCGGGTAGGGCGTAGGGTATGGGTTAGGTATAGGGTTAGGGCTAGTGTTACGGTTAGGGCTCGGTTTAGGGTATGGGTTCGGATTAGGGTACGCGTTAGGGTTAGGGTAGGGGTTAGGGTTAGGGTACGCATTAGGGTGCGGGTAGTTATTAAACCTATCACACTCTCTAGAAACCCCTTAGCACGTAAAGGAATATTATTTGGGGGTCCAACCATGGAGAAGAGTTTAGACACGAGGAGAAGATAAGGAACACACCCATTATCAAGAAATCACATTAGGATTCTCTTTTTCACCTGTTCCTTAAAACACTAGTGCTTAGGAAATCTATTGGAGGCAGAAGCAGTCAAGGGTAGCTTAGGGTTAGGGTTAGGGTTAGGGTGAGGGTTAGGGTATGGCTTAGGGTACGGGTTCGGGGAGGGGTTCGGGTAGGGCGTAGGGTATGGGTTAGGGTTAGGGTTAGGTTTAGTGTTAGGGTTAGGGCTCGGTTTAGGGTACGGGTTAGGATTAGGGTACGTGTTAGTGTTAGGGTAGGGGTTAGGGTTAGGGTACGCGATAGGGTGAGGTTAGTTATTAAACCTATCCCACTCTGTAGATACCCCTTAGCACGTAAAGGAATATTATTTGGTGGTCCAGCCATGGAGAAGAGTTTAGACACTAGGAGAAGATAAGGAACACACCCATTATCAAGAAATCACATTAGGATTCTCTTTTTAACCTGTTCCTTAAAACACTAGTGCTTCGGAAATCTATTGGAGGCAGAAGCAGTCAAGGGTAGCTTAGGGTTAGGGTTAGGGTTAGGGTGTGGGTTAGGGTACGGCTTAGGGTACGGGTTCGGGGAGGGGTTCGGGTAGGGCGTAGGGTATGGGTTAGGTATAGGGTTAGGGCTAGTGTTACGGTTAGGGCTCGGTTTAGGGTATGGGTTCGGATTAGGGTACGCGTTAGGGTTAGGGTAGGGGTTAGGGTTAGGGTACGCATTAGGGTGCGGGTAGTTATTAAACCTATCACACTCTCTAGAAACCCCTTAGCACGTAAAGGAATATTATTTGGGGGTCCAACCATGGAGAAGAGTTTAGACACGAGGAGAAGATAAGGAACACACCCATTATCAAGAAATCACATTAGGATTCTCTTTTTCACCTGTTCCTTAAAACACTAGTGCTTAGGAAATCTATTGGAGGCAGAAGCAGTCAAGGGTAGCTTAGGGTTAGGGTTAGGGTTAGGGTGAGGGTTAGGGTATGGCTTAGGGTACGGGTACGGGGAGGGGTTCGGGTAGGGCGTAGGGTATGGGTTAGGGTTAGGGTTAGGTTTAGTGTTAGGGTTAGGGCTCGGTTTAGGGTACGGGTTAGGATTAGGGTACGTGTTAGTGTTAGGGTAGGGGTTAGGGTTAGGGTACGCGATAGGGTGAGGTTAGTTATTAAACCTATCCCACTCTGTAGATACCCCTTAGCACGTAAAGGAATATTATTTGGTGGTCCAGCCATGGAGAAGAGTTTAGACACTAGGAGAAGATAAGGAACACACCCATTATCAAGAAATCACATTAGGATTCTCTTTTTAACCTGTTCCTTAAAACACTAGTGCTTAGGAAATCTATTGGAGGCAGAAGCAGTCAAGGGTAGCTTAGGGTTAGGGTTAGGGTTAGGGTGAGGGTTAGGGTACGGCTTAGGGTACGGGTTCGGGGAGGGGTTCGGGTAGGGCGTAGGGTATGGGTTAGGGTTAGGGTTAGGGCAAGGGTTAGGGTTAGGGCTCGGTTTAGGGTACGGGTTAGGATTAGGGTACGCGTTAGGGTTAGGGTAGGGGTTAGGGTTAGGGTACGCGTTAGGGTGAGGGTAGTTATTAAATCTATCCCACTCTCTAGATACCCCTTAGCACGTAAAGGAATATTATTTGGGGGTCCAGCCATGGAGAAGAGTTTAGACAGGAGGAGAAGATAAGGAACACACCCATTATCAAGAAATCACATTAGGATTCTCTTTTTAACCTGTTCCTTAAAACACTAGTGCTTAGGAAATCTACTGGAGGCAGAAGCCGTCAAGGGTAGCTTAGGGTTAGGGTTAGGGTTAGGGTGAGGGTTAGGGTATGGTTTAGGGTACGGGTTCAGGGAGGGTTTCGGGTAGGGCGTAGGGTATGGGTTAGGGTTAGGGTTAGAGTTAGTGTTAGGGTTAGGGCTCGGTTTAGGGTACGGGTTAGGATTAGGGTACGCGCTAGGGTTAGGGTAGGGGTTAGGGTTAGGGTACGCGTTAGGGTGAGGGTAGTTATTAAACCTATCCCACTCTCTAGATACCCCTTAGCACGTAAAGGAATATTATTTGGGGGTCCAGCCATGGAGAAGAGTTTAGACACTAGGAGAAGATAAGGAACACACCCATTATCACGAAATCACATTAGGATTCTCTTTTTAACCTGTTCCTTAAAACACTAGTCCTTAGGAAATCTATTGGAGGCAGAAGCAGTCAAGGGTAGCTTAGTGTTAGTGTTAGGGTTAGGGTGAGGGCTACGGTATGGCTTAGGGTACGGGTTCGGGGAGGGGTTCGGGTAGGGCGTAGGGTAAGGGTTAGGGTTAGGGTTAGGGCTAGCGTTAGGTTTAGGGCTCGGTTTAGGGTACGGGTTAGGATTAGGGTACGCGTTAGGGTTAGGGTAGGGGTTAGGGTTAGGGTACGCGTTAGGGTGAGGGTAGTTATTAAACCTATCCCACTCTCTAGATACCCCTTAGCACGTAAAGGAATATTATTTGGGGGTCCAGCCATGGAGAAGAGTTTAGACACGAGGAGAAGATAAGGAACACACCCATTATCACGAAATCACATTAGGATTCTCTTTTTAACCTGTTCCTTAAAACACTAGTGCTTAGGAAATCTATTGGAGGCAGAAGCAGTCAAGGGTAGCTTAGGGTTAGGGTTAGGGTTAGGGTGAGGTTTAGGGTACGGCTTAGGGTACGGGTTCGGGGAGGGGTTCGGGTAGGGCGTAGGGTATGGGTTAGGGTTAGGGTTAGGGTTAGTGTTAGGGTTAGGGCTCGGTTTAGGTTACGGGTTAGGATTAGGGTACGCGTTAGGGTTAGGGTAGGGGTTAGGGTTAGTGTACGCGTTAGGGTGAGGGTAGTTATTAACCTATCCCACTCTCTAGATACCCCTTAGCACGTAAAGGAATATTAATGGGGGTCCAGCCATGGAGAAGAGTTTAGACACTAGGAGAAGATAAGGAACACACCCATTATCACGAAATCACATTAGGATTCTCTTTTTAACCTGTTCCTTAAAACACTAGTGCTTAGGAAATCTATTGGGGGCAGAAGCAGTCAAGGGTAGCTTAGGGTTAGGGTTAGGGTTAGGGTGAGGGTTAGGGTATGGCTTAGGGTACGGGTTCGGGGAGGGGTTCGGGTAGGGCGTAGGGTATGGGTTAGGTATAGGGTTAGGGCTAGTGTTAGGGTTAGGGCTCGGTTTAGGGTATGGGTTCGGATTAGGGTACGCGTTAGGGTTAGGGTAGGGGTTAGGGTTAGGGTACGCATTAGGGTGCGGGTAGTTATTAAACTTATCACACTCTCTAGAAACCCCTTAGCACGTAAAGGAATATTATTTGGGGGTCCAACCATGGAGAAGAGTTTAGACACGAGGAGAAGTTAAGGAACACACCCATTATCAAGAAATCACATTAGGATTCTCTTTTTCACCTGTTCCTTAAAACACTAGTGCTTAGGAAATCTATTGGAGGCAGAAGCAGTCAAGGGTAGCTTAGGGTTAGGGTTAGGGTTAGGGTGAGGGTTAGGGTATGGCTTAGGGTACGGGTTCGGGGAGGGGTTCGGGTAGGGCGTAGGGTATGGGTTAGGGTTAGGGTTAGGTTTAGTGTTAGGGTTAGGGCTCGGTTTAGGGTACGGGTTAGGATTAGGGTACGTGTTAGTGTTAGGGTAGGGGTTAGGGTTAGGGTACGCGATAGGGTGAGGTTAGTTATTAAACCTATCCCACTCTGTAGATACCCCTTAGCACGTAAAGGAATATTATTTGGTGGTCCAGCCATGGAGAAGAGTTTAGACACTAGGAGAAGATAAGGAACACACCCATTATCAAGAAATCACATTAGGATTCTCTTTTTAACCTGTTCCTTAAAACACTAGTGCTTAGGAAATCTATTGGAGGCAGAAGCAGTCAAGGGTAGCTTAGGGTTAGGGTTAGGGTTAGGGTGAGGGTTAGGGTACGGCTTAGGGTACGGGTTCGGGGAGGGGTTCGGGTAGGGCGTAGGGTATGGGTTAGGGTTAGGGTTAGGGCAAGGGTTAGGGTTAGGGCTCGGTTTAGGGTACGGGTTAGGATTAGGGTACGCGTTAGGGTTAGGGTAGGGGTTAGGGTTAGGGTACGCGTTAGGGTGAGGGTAGTTATTAAATCTATCCCACTCTCTAGATACCCCTTAGCACGTAAAGGAATATTATTTGGGGGTCCAGCCATGGAGAAGAGTTTAGACAGGAGGAGAAGATAAGGAACACACCCATTATCACGAAATCACATTAGGATTCTCTTTTTAACCTGTTCCTTAAAACACTAGTCCTTAGGAAATCTATTGGAGGCAGAAGCAGTCAAGGGTAGCTTAGTGTTAGTGTTAGGGTTAGGGTGAGGGCTAGGGTATGGCTTAGGGTACGGGTTCGGGGAGGGGTTCGGGTAGGGCGTAGGGTAAGGGTTAGGGTTAGGGTTAGGGCTAGCGTTAGGTTTAGGGCTCGGTTTAGGGTACGGGTTAGGATTAGGGTACGCGTTAGGGTTAGGGTAGGGGTTAGGGTTAGGGTACGCGTTAGGGTGAGGGTAGTTATTAAACCTATCCCACTCTCTAGATACCCCTTAGCACGTAAAGGAATATTATTTGGGGGTCCAGCCATGGAGAAGAGTTTAGACACGAGGAGAAGATAAGGAACACACCCATTATCAAGAAATCACATTAGGATTCTCTTTTTCACCTGTTCCTTAAAACACTAGTGCTTAGGAAATCTATTGGAGGCAGAAGCAGTCAAGGGTAGCTTAGGGTTAGGGTGAGGGTTAGGGTACGGCTTAGGGTACGGGTTCGGGGAGGGGTTCGGGGAGGGGTTCGGGTAGGGCGTAGGGTATGGGTTAGGGTTAGGGTTAGGTTTAGTGTTAGGGTTAGGGCTCGGTTTAGGGTACGGGTTAGGATTAGGGTACGTGTTAGTGTTAGGGTAGGGGTTAGGGTTAGGGTACGCGATAGGGTGAGGTTAGTTATTAAACCTATCCCACTCTGTAGATACCCCTTAGCACGTAAAGGAATATTATTTGGTGGTCGAGCCATGGAGAAGAGTTTAGACACTAGGAGAAGATAAGGAACACACCCATTATCAAGAAATCACATTAGGATTCTCTTTTTAACCTGTTCCTTAAAACACTAGTGCTTAGGAAATCTATTGGAGGCAGAAGCAGTCAAGGGTAGCTTAGGGTTAGGGTTAGGGTTAGGGTGAGGGTTAGGGTACGGCTTAGGGTACGGGTTCGGGGAGGGGTTCGGGTAGGGCGTAGGGTATGGGTTAGGGTTAGGGTTAGGGCAAGGGTTAGGGTTAGGGCTCGGTTTAAGGTACGGGTTAGGATTAGGGTACCCGTTAGGGTTAGGGTAGGGGTTAGGGTTAGAGTACGCGTTAGGGTGAGGGTAGTTATTAAATCTATCCCACTCTCTAGATACCCCTTAGCACGTAAAGGAATATTATTTGGGGGTCCAGCCATGGAGAAGAGTTTAGACACGAGGAGAAGATAAGGAACACACCCATTATCAAGAAATCACATTAGGATTCTCTTTTTAACCTGTTCCTTAAAACACTAGTGCTTAGGAAATCTATTGGAGGAAGAAGCAGTCAAGGGTAGCTTAGGGTTAGGGTTAGGGTTAGGGTGAGGGTTAGGGTACGGCTTAGGATACGGGTTCGGTTAGGGGTTCGGGTAGGGCTTAGGGTATGGGTTAGGGTTAGGGTTAGGGTTAGTGTTAGGGTTAGGGCTCGGTTAAGGGTACGGGTTAGGATTAGGGTACGCGTTAGTGTTAGGGTAGTGGTTAGGGTAAGGGTACGCTTTAGGGTGAGGGTAGTTATTAAACCTATCCCACTCTCTAGATACCCCTTAGCACGTAAAGGAATATTAGTTGGGTGTCCAGCCATGGAGAAGAGTTTAGACACCAGGAGAAGATAAGGAACACACCCATTATCACGAAATCACATTAGGATTCTCTTTTTAACCTGTTCCTTAAAACACTAGTGCTTAGGAAATCTATTGGAGGCAGAAGCCGTCAAGGGTAGCTTAGGGTTAGGGTTAGGGTTAGGGTGAGGGTTAGGGTACGGCTTAGGGTACGGGTTCGGGGAGGGGTTCGGGTAGGGCGTAGGGTATGGGTTAGGGTTAGGGTTAGGGTTAGGGTTAGGGTTAGGTTTATTGTTAGGGTTAGGGCTCGGTTTAGGGTACGGGTTAGGATTAGGGTACGCGTTAGGGTTAGGGTAGGGGTTAGGGTTAGTGTACGCGTTAGGGTGAGGTTAGTTATTAAACCTATCCCACTCTCTAGATACCCCTTAGCACGTACAGGAATATTATTGGGGGTCCAGCCATGGAGAAGAGTTTAGACACTAGGAGAAGATAAGGAACACACCCATTATCACGAAATCACATTAGGATTCTCTTTTTAACCTGTTCCTTAAAACACTAGTGCTTAGGAAATCTATTTGTGGCAGAAGCAATCAAGGGTAGCTTAGGGTTAGGGTTAGGGTTAGGGTGAGGGTTAGGGTACGGCTTAGGGTACGGGTTCGGGGAGGGGTTCGGGTAGGGCGTAGGGTATGGGTTAGGTATAGGGTTAGGGCTAGTGTTAGGGTTAGGGCTCGGTTTAGGGTATGGGTTAGGATTAGGGTACGCGTTAGTGTTAGGGTAGGGGTTAGGGTTAGGGTACGCGTTAGGGTGGGGGTAGTTATTAAACCTATCACACTCTCTAGATATCCCTTAGCACGTAAAGGAATATTATTTGGGGGTCCAACAATGGAGAAGAGTTTAGACACGAGGACAAGATAAGGAACACACCCATTATCAAGAAATCACATTAGGATTCTCTTTTTCACCTGTTCCTTAAAACACTAGTGCTTAGGAAATCTATTGGAGGCAGAAGCAGTCAAGGGTAGCTTAGGGTTAGGCTGAGGGTTAGGGTACGGCTTAGGGTACGGGTTCGGGGAGGGGTTCGGGGAGGGGTTCGGGTAGGGCGTAGGGTATGGGTTAGGGTTAGGGTTAGGTTTAGTGTTAGGGTTAGGGCTCGGTTTAGGGTACGGGTTAGGATTAGGGTACGTGTTAGTGTTAGGGTAGGGGTTAGGGTTAGGGTACGCGATACGGTGAGGTTAGTTATTAAACCTATCCCACTCTGTAGATACCCCTTAGCACGTAAAGGAATATTATTTGGTGGTCCAGCCATGGAGAAGAGTTTAGACACTAGGAGAAGATAAGGAACACACCCATTATCAAGAAATCACATTAGGATTCTCTTTTTAACCTGTTCCTTAAAACACTAGTGCTTAGGAAATCTATTGGAGGCAGAAGCAGTCAAGGGTAGCTTAGGGTTAGGGTTAGGGTTAGGGTGAGGGTTAGGGTACGGCTTAGGGTACGGGTTCGGGGAGGGGTTCGGGTAGGGCGTAGGGTATGGTTTAGGGTTAGGGTTAGGGCAAGGGTTAGGGTTAGGGCTCGGTTTAGGGTACGGGTTAGGATTAGGGTACGCGTTAGGGTTAGGGTAGGGGTTAGGTTTAGGGTACGCGTTAGGGTGAGGGTAGTTATTAAATCTATCCCACTCTCTAGATACCCCTTAGCACGTAAAGGAATATTATTTGGGGGTCCAGCCATGGAGAAGAGTTTAGACACGAGGAGAAGATAAGGAACACACCCATTATCAAGAAATCACATTAGGATTCTCTTTTTAACCTGTTCCTTAAAACACTAGTGCTTAGGAAATCTATTGGAGGAAGAAGCAGTCAAGGGTAGCTTAGTGTTAGGGTTAGGGTTAGGGTGAGGGTTAGGGTACGGCTTAGGATACGGGTTCGGTTAGGGGTTCGGGTAGGGCGTAGGGTATGGGTTAGGGTTAGGGTTAGGGTTAGTGTTAGGGTTAGGGCTCGGTTAAGGGTACGGGTTAGGATTAGGGTACGCGTTAGTGTTAGGGTAGTGGTTAGGGTAAGGGTACGCTTTAGGGTGAGGGTAGTTATTAAACCTATCCCACTCTCTAGATACCCCTTAGCACGTAAAGGAATATTATTTGGGTGTCCAGCCATGGAGAAGAGTTTAGACACCAGGAGAAGATAAGGAACACACCCATTATCAAGAAATCACATTAGGATTCTCTTTTTAACCTGTTCCTTAAAACACTAGTGCTTAGGAAATCTATTGGAGGCAGAAGCCGTCAAGGGTAGCTTAGGGTTAGGGTTAGGGTTAGGGTGAGGGTTAGGGTACGGCTTAGGGTACGGGTTCGGGGAGGGGTTCGGGTAGGGC
>NW_026646580.1:0-66403 GCF_949987535.1 Balaenoptera acutorostrata
ATGATCGCTGTTAGCAGAATGTTCCATGACACTTTTCGTCACAATACTGCATGACCACTGTCATCACAGAGTTCTCTGCCCATATCATCACAATGTTCCTTGTCACCTTTAATCACAATGCTCCATGCCCTTTCATCACAATGCTCCAGAAATCTTTTTCATCGCAATGTTCCTTGATTGTGTCATCACAATGCTCGATGGCCGTCATCAGCACAATGCTCCAGAATTCTTCTCATTACTATATTCCATGAACCTGTCATCACCATGCTCTATGGCGCTTGTCATCAGAATGCTCCAGAATTCTTGTTATCACAATGTTCCATGACCGTGTCATCACAATGCTCCATCGCCTTTGTCATCAGAATGCTCCAGCATTCTTGTCATCAAAATGTTCCATGACCGTGTCATCACAATGCTCCATGGCCCTTGTCAGCACAATGCTCCAGAATTCTTGTCATCACAATGTTCCATGACCGTGTCATCACAATGCTCCATGGCCCTTGTCATCACAATGCTCCAGAATTCTTGTCATCACAATGTTCCATGACCGTGTCATCACAATGCTCCATGGCCCTTGTCATGACAATGCTCCAGAATTCTTCTCATCACAATGTTCCATGACCGTGTCATCACAATGCTCCATAGCCATTGTCATCACAATGCTCCCGAATTCTTGTCATCACAATGTTCCATGGCCCTGTCATCACAATGCTCCATGGCCCTTGTCATCATAATGCTCCAGAATTCTTGTCATCACAATGTTCCATGACAGTGTCATCACAATGCTCCATGGCACTTGTCATGACAATGCTCCAGAATTCTTCTCATCACAATGTTCCATGACAGTGTCATCACAATGCTCCATGGCCCTTTTCATCATAATGCTCCAGAATTCTTGTCATCACAATGTTCCATGACCGTGTCATCACAATGCTCCATGGCCCTTGTCAGCACAATGTTCCATGACACTTTTTGTCACAATAGTCCATGACCACTGTCATCACAGAGTTTTCTGCCCATATCATCACAATGTTCCTTGTCACCTTTAATCACAATGCTCCATGCCCTTTCATCACAATGCTCCAGAAATCTTGTCATCGCAATGTTCCTTGACCATGTCATCACAATGCTCCATGACCCTTGTCATCACAATGATCCAGAATTCTTGTCATCACAATGTTCCTTGACCATGTCATCACAATGCTCCATGACCCTTGTCATCACAATGATCCAGAATTCTTCTCATCACAATGTTCCATGACCGTGTCATCACAATGCTCCATAGCCATTTTCATCACAATGCTCCCAAATTCTTGTCATCACAATGTTCCATGGCCCTGTCATCACAATGCTCCATGGCACTTGTCATCACAATGCTGCAGAATTCTTGTCCTCACAATGTTCCATGACCGTGTCATCACAATGCTCCATGACCCTTGTCATCACAATGCTCCAGAATTCTTGTCATCACAATGTTCCATGACCATGTCATCACAATGGTCCATGGCCCTTGTCAGCACAATGCTCCAGAATTCTTGTCATCACAATGTTCCATGGCCCTGTCATCACAATGCTCCATGGCCCTTTTCATCATAATGCTCCAGAATTCTTGTCATCACAATGTTCCATGACCGTGTCATCACAATGCTCCATGGCCCTTGTCAGCACAAAGCTCCAGAATTCTTCTCATGACAATGTTCCATGACCGTGTCATCACAATGCTCCATGGCCCTTGTCATCGCAATGCTGCAGAATTCTTTTCATCACAATGTTCCATGACCGTGTCATCACAATGCTCCATGACCCTTGTCATCACAATGCTCCAGAATTCTTGTCATCACAATGTTCCATGACCATGTCATCACAATGGTCCATGGCCCTAGTCAGGACAATGCTCCAGAATTATTGTCATCACAAGGCTACATGACCCTGGTCATCACAGTTCTCCATGACCTTTGTCATCACAATGCTCTATGTCGCTTTTCATCACAATTCTCAATGACCACTTTAATCACTATGCTCGCTGACCATTTTCATCATATTTCTCTGGTGTCATTACAATACCCCATGGCCCCTTTCTTCACAATGCTCCATGATGCCTGTCATCACAATGCTCCATGGCTTTTGTTATCACAATGCTCCAGGACCAGTTTCATCACAATTCTCCATCCCCTTTGTCATAATGGTGCACAATGAAACCTTTCATTAAAATGCTCCATGACACTAGTCATCACAATACTCCATGGCCTTTATCGTCACAATGCTCCCATGCACTTTTCATCACGATGTTCCATGAATACGTTCATCACATTGCTCCATGACCATTGTCATCACAATAGTCCATACCCTTGTCAACACAATGCTGCATAATCCCTGTCATCACAATTCTCCATGACTGCTGTCATCACAATAATCCAGGACAATTTTCATCACAGTGCTCCATGATACCTTTCATCACAATTCCTAGATGATCAATGTCACACAATGCCCCATGACACTTGTCATCACAATTCGCTATGACCCTTGTCATCACAATACTCGATGAACCGTGTCATCACAGTGTTCCAGGACCCATGTCATCACAATGATCCATGTCTACTTCCATCACAATGCTCCAATACCCCTGTCATCACAATGCTCCTTGGCCCCTGTTATCATATTGCTCCATGATCTCTTTCATCACAATGCTCCATGACCACTGTCATCACCATGCCTCATAACGGCTCTCACCTCAATGCTCCATGGCCCCTTTCATCACAATGCTCCATGAACCCTGTCATCACAATGTACCCTGCCCTTTCCATCACAAAGCTCCGTGGGCCCTGTCATCACAATGCTCCATGCCCTTGTCATCAAAATGCTCCAGAACTCTTGTCATCATAATGCTCCATGCCAATGTCATCAAAATGCCCCATGACACTTGTCATCACAATGCTCCATGGCCTTTGTCATCACAATGTTCCATGGCCCCTGTCATCACAGTGCTCCATGATACCTTTCATCGCAAATCTAGATGACCACTGTCATCACAATGCCCCATGACAGATGTCATCACAATTCGCCATGGTCCTTGTCATCACAATGCTCCATGAACCGTGTCATCACAAGGTTCCAGGACACTTGTCATCACAATGATCCAAGATCACATTCATCACAGTGCTCCATGAACCCTGTCATCTCAATGCTCCATAGCCTTTGTATTCACAATGCTCCATGGCCCCTGTAATCACAGTGCTCCATGACCCTTTTCATCACAATGCTCCAAGACCGCTCTCAACACCATGCCCCATGACGCCTGACATCACAAATCTCCATAGCCTCTCTTACCAAAAAGCTCCATGATCGCTGTCAGCAGAATGTTCCATGACACTTTTCGTCACAATACTGCATGACCACTGTCATCACAGAGTTCTCTGCCCATATCATCACAATGTTCCTTGTCACCTTTAATCACAATGCTCCATGCCCTTTCATCACAATGCTCCAGAAATCTTTTTCATCGCAATGTTCCTTGACTGTGTCATCACAATGCTCGATGGCCGTCATCAGCACAATGCTCCAGAATTCTTGTCATCACAATGTTCCATGACCGTGTCATCACAATGCTCCATGGCCCTTTTCATCACAATTCTCCGGAATTCTTCTCATCATATTGTTCCATGACCGTGTCATCACAATGCTCCATGGCCCTTTTCAGCACAATGCCCCAGAATTCCTGTCATCACAATGTTCCATGACCGTGTCATCACAATGCTCCATGGCCCTTGTCATCACAATGCTCCAGAATTCTTGTCATCACAATGTTCCATACCGTGTCATCACAATGCTCCATGGCCATTGTCATCACAATGCTCCAGAATTCTTGTCATCACAATGTTCCATGGCCGTGTCATCACAATGCTCCATGGCCCTTGTCATCATAATGCTCCAGAATTCTTGTCATCACAATGTTCCATGACCGTATCATCACAATGCTCCATGGCCCTTGTCAGCACAATGCTCCAGAATTCTTCTCATCACAATGTTCCATGACCTTGTCATCACAATGCTCCATGGCCCTTGTCATCACAATGCTCCAGAATTCTTGTCATCACAATGTTCCATAACCGTGCCATCACAATGCTCCATGGCCCTTGTCATGACAATGCTTCAGAATTCTTCTCATCAAAATGTTCCATGACCGTGTCAACACAATGCTCCATGGCCACCGTCATCACAATTCTCCAGAATTCTTGTCATCACAATGTTCCATGGCCGTGTCATCACAATGCTCCATGCCCCTTGTCATCATAATGCTCCAGAATTCTTGTCATTACTATATTCCATGAAAGTGTCATCACAATGCTCTATGGCGCTTGTCATCAGAATGCTACAGAATTCTTGTTATCACAATGTTCCATGACCGTGTCATCACAATGCTCCATCGCCTTTGTCATCAGAATGCTCCAGAATTCTTTTTTTCTTTTTTTTTTTTTTTTCTTTTTTTCTTTTTTTTTTCCACACGCACACACTGTATTTTATTTTTACAAGAGATAGAGAGACTGACACCAAGCATTGTACATGGATGACCACAACAAAAGCAACAATGATTGCAATTACCAAACATGAAACACACTTATACTATGTCATAATATTGACATTCAGTCCAGTAATCCTCCACTGTAACAGCTCCTTTACTTTGCAGTGAAAATTGATTTGTATATTCTTTTCCTCTGAGTCCTTGTGGGATTTTTTTTTTAATTCAGACAGAAAGTCACAAAAATTTTACTCATCCTCATCCGTTCACTCAGTCCCATGTAATTAATTTCTTTTTTTTCATCTTGATCTTTTGTTAGCACTTTTATGAGTTCATCAGTTTTTCATTAGAGTTCTGAAAATGCTTATTCATTCAGTTCAGCAGTACAGTCAGTTACCAGAAACCTGTACTTGTCAGAGTCTTTTCCATGAATTTCTTGAAGATGAAACTCTTTTATAGGAACATATTTGCAAAATCATCAGAGTACACCCAGAACTGTCTGTAAATGACAAAAGACTTAAAAATGACCATGGTTAAAGATTTGATGAAAGTTCATAATAATGCAGTTGACAAGAAAATTAGTTATTTCTGAGCTATACATTTTAAAGTAATAACTAGGATTATTACTTATAACATTATACCAGAACATATAAGATTTTTAGACGTTTCCTGTAATGTCTGAAACATTTATATTAACATATTTCCATACATATTTCCATACAAATACAAATATAAGATTTTTAGAAATTTCATGTAATGTCTGAAACATTTATATTAACATATTTCCATACATATTTCCATACAAATACAAATATAAGATTTTTAGAAATTTCATGTAATGTCTGAAACATTTATATTAACATATTTCCATACATATTTCCATACAAATACAAATATAAGATTTTTAGAAATTTCATGTAATGTCTGAAACATTTATATTAACATATTTCCATACATATTTCCATACAAATACAAATATAAGATTTTTAGAAATTTCATGTAATGTCTGAAACATTTATATTAACATATTTCCATACATATTTCCATACAAATACAAATATAAGATTTTTAGAAATTTCATGTAATGTCTGAAACATTTATATTAACATATTTATTTCCATACAAATAACCCAATGAAAGTTTAGTATGAGTTGTTTTGTTTGTTTTTTTATACTGCAGGTTCTTATTAGGCATCAGTTTTATACACATCAGTGTATACATGTCAATCCCAATCGCCCAATTCAGCACATCACCATCCCCACCTCATCGCAGTTTTCCCCCCTTGGTGTCCATATGTCCATTCTCTACATCTGTGTCTCAACTTCTGCCCTGCAAACTGGCTCATCTGTACCATTTTTCTACGTTCCACATACATGCATTAACATACGATATTTGTTTTTCTCTTTCTGACTTACTTCACTCTGTATGACAGTCTCTAGATCCATCCACTTCTCAACAAATGACTCAATTTCGTTCCTTTTTATGGCTGAATAATATTCCATCGTATATATGTACCACAACTTCTTTATCCATTCGTCTGTTGATGGGCATTTAGGTTGCTTCCATGACCTGGCTATTGTAAATAGTGCTGCAATGAACATTCGGGTGCACGTGTCTTTTTGAATTACGGTTTTCTCTGGGTATATGCCCAGTAGTGGGATTGCTGGGTCATATGGTAATTCTATTTTTAGTTTTTTAAGGAACCTCCATATTGTTCTCCATAGTGGCTGTATCAATTTACATTCCCACCAACAGTGCAAGAGGGTTCCCTTTTCTCCACACCCTCTCCAGCATTTGTTGTTTGTAGATTTTCTGATGATGCCCATTCTAACAGGAGTGAGGTGATACCTCATTGTAGTTTTGATTTGCATTTCTCTAATAATTAGAGATGTTGAGCATCTTTTCATGTGCTTCGTGGCCGTCTGTATGTCTTCTTTGGAGAAATGTCTATTTAGGTCTTCTGCCCATTTTTGGATTGGGGTGTTTGTTTCTTTGATATTGAGCTGAATGAGCTGTTTATATATTTTGGAGATTAATCCTTTGTCCGTTGATTCATTTGCAAATATTTTCTCCCATTCTGAGGGTTGTCTTTTCGTCTTGTTTATGGTTTCCTTTGCTGTGCAAAAGCTTTGAAGTTTCATTAGGTCCCACTTGTTTATTTTTGTTTTTATTTCCATTACTCTAGGAGGTGGATCGAAAAAGATCTTGCTGTGATTTATGTCAAAGAGTGTTCTTCCTATGTTTTCCTCTAAGAGTTTTATAGTGTCCAGTCTTATATTTAGGTCTCTAATCCATTTTGAGTTTATTTTTGTGTATGGTGTTAGGGAGTATTCTAATTTCATTCTTTTACATGTGGCTGTCCAGTTTTCCCAGCACCACTTATTGAAGAGACTGTCTTTTCTCCATTGTATATCTTTGCCTCCTTTGTCATAGATTAGTTGACCATAGGTGCGTGGGTTAATCTCTGGGCTTTCTATCTTGTTCCATTGATCTATGTTTCTGTTTTTGTGCCAGTACCATATTGTCTTGATTACTGTAGCTTTGTAGTATAGTCTGAAGTCAGGGAGTCTGATTCCTCCAGCTCCATTTTTTTGCCTCAAGACTGCTTTGGCTATTCGGGGTCTTTTGTGTCTCCATACAAATTTTAAGATGATTTGTTCTAGCTCCGTAAAAAATGCCATTGGTAATTTGATAGGGATTGCATTGAATCTGTAGATTGCTTTGGGTAGTATACTCATTTTCACAATGTTGATTCTTCCAATCCAAGAACATGGTATATCTCTCCATCTGTTGGTATCATCTTTAATTTCTTTCATCAGTGTCTTATAGTTTTCTGCATACAGGTCTTTTGTCTCCCTAGGTAGGTTTATTCCTAGGTATTTTATTCTTTTTGTTGCAATGGTAAATGGGAGTGTTTCCATAATTTCTCTTTCAGATTTTTCATCATTAGTGTATAGGAATGCAAGAGATTTCTGTGCATTAATTTTGTAACCTGCAACTTTACCATATTCATTAATTAGCTCTAGCAGTTTTCTGGTGGCAGTTTTAGGATTCACTATGTATAGTATCATGTCATCCGCAAACAGTGACAGTTTTACTTCTTCTTTTCCAATTTGTATTCCTTTTATTTCTTTTTCTTCTCTGATTGCCGTGGCTAGGACTTCCAGAACTATGTTGAATAATAGTGGTGAGAGTGGACATCCTTGTCTCGTTCCTGATCTTAGAGGAAATGCTTTCAGTTTTTCACCATTGAGAATGATGTTTGCTGTGGGTTTGTCATATATGGCCTTTATTATGTTGAGGTAGGTTCCCTCTATGCCCACTTTCTGGAGAGTTTTTATCATAAATGGGTGTTGAATTTTGTCAAAAGCTTTTTCTGCATCTATTGAGATGATCATATGGTTTTTATTCTTCAATTTGTTAATATGGTGTATCACATTGATTGATTTGCGTATATTGAAGAATCCTTGCATCCCTGGGATAAATCCCACTTGATCGTGGTGTATGATCCTTTTAATGTGTTGTTGGATTCTGTTTGCTAGTATTTTGTTGAGGATTTTTGCATCTATATTCATCAGTGATATTGGTCTGTAATTTTCTTTTTTTGTAGTGTCTTTGTCTGGTTTTGGTATCAGGGTGATGGTGGCCTCATAGAATGAGTTTGGGAGAGTTCCTTCCTCTGCAATTTTTTGGAAGAGTTTGAGAAGGATGGGTGTTAGCTCTTCTCTAAATGTTTGATAGAATTCACCTGTGAAGCCATCTGGTCCTGGACTTTTGTTTGTTGGAAGATTTTTAATCACAGTTTCAATTTCATTACTTGTGATTGGTCTGTTGATATTTTCTGTTTCTTCCTGATTCAGTCTTGGAAGGTTATACCTTTCTAAGAATTTGTCCATTTCTTCCAGGTTGTCCATTTTATTGGCATAAAGTTGCTTGTAGTAGTCTCTTAGGATGTTTTGTATTTCTGCGGTGTCTGTTGTAACTTCTCCTTTTTCATTTCTGATTTTATTGATTTGAGTCCTCTCCCTCTTTTTCTTGATGAGTCTGGCTAATGGCTTATCAATTTTGTTTATCTTCTCAAAGAACCAACTTTTAGTTTTATTGATCTTTGCTATTGTTTTCTTTGTTTCTATTTCATTTATTTCTGCTCTGATCTTTATGATTTCTTTCCTTCTGCTAACTTTGGGTTTTGTTTGTTCTTCTTTCTCTAGTTTCTTTAGGTGTAAAGTTAGATTGTTTACTTGAGATTTTTCTTGTTTCTTTAGGTAGGCTTGTATAGCTATAAACTTCCCTCTTAGAACCGCTTTTGCTGCATCCCATAGGTTTTGGGTCGTCGTGTTTTCATTGTCATTTGTCTCTAGGTATTTTTTTATTTCCTGTTTGATTTCTTCAGTGATCTCTTGGTTATTTAGTAACGTATTGTTTAGCCTCCATGTGTTTGTCTTTTTTACGTTTTTTTCCCTGTAATTCATTTCTAATCTCATAGCGTTCTGGTCAGAAAAGATGCTTGATATGATTTCAATTTTCTTAAATTTACTGAGGCTTGATTTGTGACCCAAGATGTGATCTATCCTGGAGAATGTTCCGTGTGCACTTGAGAAGAACGTGTAATCTGCCGTTTTTGGATGGAATGTCCTATATATATATCAATTAAATCTATCTGGTCTATTGTGTCATTTAAAGCTTCTGTTTCCTTATTTATTTTCATTTTGGATGATCTGTCCATTGGTGTAAGTGAGGTGTTAAAGTCCCCCACTATTATTGTGTTACTGTCGATTTCCTCTTTTATAGCTGTTAGCAGTTGCCTTATGTATTGAGGTGCTCCTATGTTGGGTGCATATATATTTATAATTGTTATATCTTCTTCTTGGATTGATCCCTGGATCATTATGTAGTGTCCTTCCTTGTCTCTTGTAACATTCTTTATTTTAAAGTCTATTTTATCTGATATGAGTATAGCTACTCCAGCTTTCTTTTGATTTCCATTTGCATGGAATATCTTTTTCCATCCCCTCACTTTCAGTCTGTATGTGTCCCTAGGTCTGAAGTGGGTCTCTTGTAGACAGCATATATATGGGTCTTGTTTTTGTATCCATTCAGCCAGTCTATGTCTTTTGGTTGGGGCATTTAATCCATTCACGTTTAAGGTAATTATCGATATGTATGTTCCTATGACCATTTTCTTAATTGTTTGGGGTTTGTTTTTGTAGGTCCTTTTCTTCTCTTGTGTTTCCCACTTAGAGAAGTTCCTTTAGCATTTGTTGTAGAGCTGGTTTGGTGGTGCTGAATTCTCTTAGCTTTTGCTTGTCTGTAAAGCTTTTGATTTCTCCATCAAATCTAAATGAGATCCTTGCTGGGTAGAGTAATCTTGGTTGTAGGTTCTTCCCTTTCATCACTTTAAGTATTTCATGCCACTCCCTTCTGGCTTGCAGAGTTTCTGCTGAGAAATCAGCTGTTAACCTTATGGGGGTTCCCTTGTATGTTATTTGTCGTTTTTCCCTTGCTGCTTTCAATAATTTTTCTTTGTCTTTAATTTTTGCCACTTTGATTACTATGTGTCTCGGCGTGTTTCTCCTTGGGTTTATTCTGTATGGGACTCTCTGCGCTTCCTGGACTTGGGTGGCTATTTCCTTTCCCATGTTAGGGAAGTTTTCGATTATAATCTCTTCAAATATTTTCTCTGGTCCTTTCTCTCTCTCTTCTCCTTCTGGGACCCCTATAATGCGAATGTTGTTGCGTTTAATGTTGTCCCAGAGGTCTCTTAGGCTGTCTTCATTTCTTTTTATTCTTTTTTCTTTAGTCTGTTCCGCAGCAGTGAATTCCACCATTCTGTCTTCCAGGTCACTTATCCGTTCTTCTGCCTCAGTTATTCTGCTATTGATTCCTTCTAGTGTAGTTTTCATTTCAGTTATTGTATTGGTCATCTCTGTTTGTTTGTTCTTTAATTCTTCTAGGTCTTTGTTAATCATTTCTTGCATCTTCTCAATCTTTGCCTCCATTCTTATTCCGAGGTCCTGGATCATCTTCACTATCATTATTCTGAATTCTTTTTCTGGAAGGTTGCCTATCTCCACTTCATTTGGTTGTTTTTCTGGGGTTTTTTCTTGTTCCTTCATCTGGTACATAGCCCTCTGCCTTTTCATCTTCTCTGTCTTTCTGTAACTGTGGTTTTTGGTCCACAGGCTGCAGGATTGTAGTTTTTCTTGCTTCTGTTGTCTGCCCTCTGGTGGTTGAGGCTATCTAAGAGGCTTGATGGGAGGCTCTGGTGGTGGGTAGAGCTGACTGTTGCTGTGGCGGTCAGAGCTCAGTAAAACCTTAATCCACTTGACTGTTGATGGGTGGGGCTGGGTTCCTTCCCTGTTGCTGTGGCGATCAGAGCCCAGTAAAACCTTAATCCACTTGACTGTTGATGGGTGGGGCTGGGTTCCCTCCCTGTTGGTTGTTTTGCCTGAGGCAACCCAACACTGGAGCCTACCCGTGCTCTTTGGTGGGGTTAATGGCAGACTCTGGGAGGGCTCACGCCAAGGAGAACTTCCCAGGACCTCTGCTGCCAGTGTCCTTATCCCCACGGTGAAACAGAGCCACCACTCGCCTCTGCAGGAGACCCCCCAACACCAGCAGGTACGTCTGGTTCAGTCTCCCCCAGGGTCACTGCTCCTTCCCCTGGGTCCCGATGCACACATTACTTTGTGTGTGCCCTCCAAGAGTGGGGTCTCTGTTTCCCCCAGTCCTGTCACAGTCCTGCAATCAATTCCCACTAGACTTCAAAGTCTGATTCTCTAGGAATTCCTCCTCCCTTTGCCGGACCCCCAGGTTGGGAAGCCTGAGGTGGGGCTCAGAACCTTCACTCCAGTGGGTGGACTTCTGTGGTATAAGTGTTCGCCAGTCTGTGAGTCACCCACCCAGCAGTTATGGGATTTGATTTTACTCTGATTGCGCCCCTCCTACCGTCTCACTGTGGCTTCTCCTCTGTCCTTGGACGTGGGGTGTCCTCCTTGGTGAAGTCCAGGGTCTTCCTGTCAATGATTGTCCAGCAGCCAGTTGTGATTCTGGTGCTCTCGCAAGAGGGAGT
Source organism: Balaenoptera acutorostrata (assembly GCF_949987535.1). Classification (NCBI taxonomy): domain Eukaryota; kingdom Metazoa; phylum Chordata; class Mammalia; order Artiodactyla; family Balaenopteridae; genus Balaenoptera; species Balaenoptera acutorostrata. Next base: position 11,589 of record NW_026646580.1, read on the forward strand.
GAGAGCACGTCCTTCTACTCCGCCATCTTGGTTAATCTCCTGAAATTTCTTGCCTCAAAAAAGCTCCAAAACTTCTTGTCTCCTCACTCTACGTTTCAGATTCTCCATCCTCTGCCGGTTTGTGCTTCCTCAGGGCTCTTTTATTAGCTCTCTCCTGTTCCTGCTCTTAGCTTTCCTGCTGAGCCCTGAGCTCGCTGCCTCTTCCGCTTCAGGAGGTGCTGAGTCCGTCCCTCGCGGAGCCTCCGCGGCTTGTGTCTTAGCTTTCGTCTTAGCTTTCAGGCTTTTTTGAACATTTTTTTTCCAGACCGGGTCCAGAAACTGGCTGGAGTTGAACTGGGTCTGACTTAAAAACCAGACCGGTGCTCCAGAATTCTTGTCATCAAAATGTTCCATGACCGTGTCATCACAATGCTCGATGGCCCTTGTCAGCACAATGCTCCAGAATTCTTGTCATCACAATGTTCCATGGCCGTGTCATCACAATGCTCCATGGCCCTTGTCATCATAATGCTCCAGAATTCTTGTCATCACAATGTTCCATGACCGTATCATCACAATGCTCCATGGCCCTTGTCAGCACAATGCTCTAGAATACTTCTCATCACAATGTTCCATGACCGTGTCATCACAATGCTCCTTGGCCCTTGTCATCACAATGCTCCAGAATTCTTGTCATCACAATGTTCCATGACCGTGTCATCACAATGCTCCATGGCCCTTGTCATGACAATGCTCCAGAATTCTTCTCATCAAAATGTTCCATGACCGTGTCAACACAATGCTCCATGGCCACTGTCATCACAATGCTCCAGAATTCTTGTCATCACAATGTTCCATGGCCGTGTCATCACAATGCTCCATGGCGCTTGTCATCATAATGCTCCAGAATTCTTGTCATTACTATATTCCATGACCGTGTCATCACAATGCTCCATGGCCCTTGTCATGACAATGCTCCAGAATTCTTGTCATCACAATGTTCCATGACCGTGTCATCACAATGCTCCATCGCCTTTGTCATCAGAATGCTCCAGAATTCTTGTCATCAAAATGTTCCATGACCGTGTCATCACAATGCTCCATGGCCCTTTTCATCACAATTCTCCGGAATTCTTCTCATCACATTGTTCCATGACCGTGTCAGCACAATGCTCCATGGCCCTTTTCAGCACAATGCCCCAGAATTCCTGTCATCACAATGTTCCATGACCGTATCATCACAATGCTCCATGGCCCTTGTCATCACAATGCTCCAGAATTCTTGTCATCACAATGTTCCATACCGTGTCATCACAATGCTCCATGGCCATTGTCATCACAATGCTCCAGAATTCTTGTCATCACAATGTTCCATGGCCGTGTCATCACAATGCTCCATGGCCCTTGTCATCATAATGCTCCAGAATTCTTGTCATCACAATGTTCCATGACCGTATCATCACAATGCTCCATGGCCCTTGTCAGCACAATGCTCCAGAATTCTTCTCATCACAATGTTCCATGACCTTGTCATCACAATGCTCCATGGCCCTTGTCATCACAATGCTCCAGAATTCTTGTCATCACAATGTTCCATAACCGTGCCATCACAATGCTCCATGGCCCTTGTCATGACAATGCTTCAGAATTCTTCTCATCAAAATGTTCCATGACCGTGTCAACACAATGCTCCATGGCCACCGTCATCACAATGCTCCAGAATTCTTGTCATCACAATGTTCCATGGCCGTGTCATCACAATGCTCCATGGCCCTTGTCATCATAATGCTCCAGAATTCTTGTCATCACAATGTTCCATGACCGTATCATCACAATGCTCCATGGCCCTTGTCAGCACAATGCTCTAGAATACTTCTCATCACAATGTTCCATGACCGTGTCATCACAATGCTCCTTGGCCCTTGTCATCACAATGCTCCAGAATTCTTGTCATCACAATGTTCCATGACCGTGTCATCACAATGCTCCATGGCCCTTGTCATGACAATGCTCCAGAATTCTTCTCATCAAAATGTTCCATGACCGTGTCAACACAATGCTCCATGGCCACTGTCATCACAATGCTCCAGAATTCTTGTCATCACAATGTTCCATGGCCGTGTCATCACAATGCTCCATGGCGCTTGTCATCATAATGCTCCAGAATTCTTGTCATTACTATATTCCATGAACGTGTCATCACAATGCTCTATGGCGCTTGTCATCAGAATGCTCCAGAATTCTTGTCATCACAATGTTCCATGACCGTGTCATCACAATGCTCCATCGCCTTTGTCATCAGAATGCTCCAGAATTCTTGTCATCAAAATGTTCCATGACCGTGTCATCACAATGCTCCATGGCCCTTTTCATCACAATTCTCCGGAATTCTTCTCATCACATTGTTCCATGACCGTGTCAGCACAATGCTCCATGGCCCTTTTCAGCACAATGCCCCAGAATTCCTGTCATCACAATGTTCCATGACCGTATCATCACAATGCTCCATGGCCCTTGTCATCACAATGCTCCAGAATTCTTGTCATCACAATGTTCCATACCGTGTCATCACAATGCTCCATGGCCATTGTCATCACAATGCTCCAGAATTCTTGTCATCACAATGTTCCATGGCCGTGTCATCACAATGCTCCATGGCCCTTGTCATCATAATGCTCCAGAATTCTTGTCATCACAATGTTCCATGACCGTATCATCACAATGCTCCATGGCCCTTGTCAGCACAATGCTCCAGAATTCTTCTCATCACAATGTTCCATGACCTTGTCATCACAATGCTCCATGGCCCTTGTCATCACAATGCTCCAGAATTCTTGTCATCACAATGTTCCATAACCGTGCCATCACAATGCTCCATGGCCCTTGTCATGACAATGCTTCAGAATTCTTCTCATCAAAATGTTCCATGACCGTGTCAACACAATGCTCCATGGCCACCGTCATCACAATGCTCCAGAATTCTTGTCATCACAATGTTCCATGGCCGTGTCATCACAATGCTCCATGCCCCTTGTCATCATAATGCTCCAGAATTCTTGTCATTACTATATTCCATGAAAGTGTCATCACAATGCTCTATGGCGCTTGTCATCAGAATGCTCCAGAATTCTTGTTATCACAATGTTCCATGACCGTGTCATCACAATGCTCCATCGCCTTTGTCATCAGAATGCTCCAGAATTCTTTTTTCTTTTTTTTTTTTTTTCTTTTTTTCTTTTTTTTTTTTCCACACACACACACTGTATTTTATTTTTACAAGAGATAGATAGACTGACACCAAGCATTGTACATGGATGACCACAACAAAAGCAACAATGATTGCAATTACCAAACATGAAACACACTTATACTATGTCATAATATTGACATTCAGTCCAGTAATCCTCCACTGTAACAGCTCCTTTGCTTTGCAGTGAAAATTGATTTGTATATTCTTTTCCTCTGAGTCCTTGTGGGATTTTTTTTTTAATTCAGACAGAAAGTCACAAAAATTTTACTCATCCTCATCCGTTCACTCAGTCCCATGTAATTAATTTCTTTTTTTTCATCTTGATCTTTTGTTAGCACTTTTATGAGTTCATCAGTTTTTCATTAGAGTTCTGAAAATGCTTATTCATTCAGTTCAGCAGTACAGTCAGTTACCAGAAACCTGTACTTGTCAGAGTCTTTTCCATGAATTTCTTGAAGATGAAACTCTTTTATAGGAACATATTTGCAAAATCATCAGAGTACACCCAGAACTGTCTGTAAATGACAAAAGACTTAAAAATGACCATGGTTAAAGATTTGATGAAAGTTCATAATAATGCAGTTGACAAGAAAATTAGTTATTTCTGAGCTATACATTTTAAAGTAATAACTAGGATTATTACTTATAACATTATACCAGAACATATAAGATTTTTAGACGTTTCCTGTAATGTCTGAAACATTTATATTAACATATTTCCATACATATTTCCATACAAATACAAATATAAGATTTTTAGAAATTTCATGTAATGTCTGAAACATTTATATTAACATATTTCCATACAAATACAAATATAAGATTTTTAGAAATTTCATGTAATGTCTGAAACATTTATATTAACATATTTCCATACATATTTCCATACAAATACAAATATAAGATTTTTAGAAATTTCATGTAATGTCTGAAACATTTATATTAACATATTTCCATACATATTTCCATACAAATACAAATATAAGATTTTTAGAAATTTCATGTAATGTCTGAAACATTTATATTAACATATTTCCATACATATTTCCATACAAATACAAATATAAGATTTTTAGAAATTTCATGTAATGTCTGAAACATTTATATTAACATATTTATTTCCATACAAATAACCCAATGAAAGTTTAGTATGAGTTGTTTTGTTTGTTTTTTTATACTGCAGGTTCTTATTAGGCATCAGTTTTATACACATCAGTGTATACATGTCAATCCCAATCGCCCAATTCAGCACATCACCATCCCCACCTCATCGCAGTTTTCCCCCCTTGGTGTCCATATGTCCATTCTCTACATCTGTGTCTCAACTTCTGCCCTGCAAACTGGCTCATCTGTACCATTTTTCTACGTTCCACATACATGCATTAACATACGATATTTGTTTTTCTCTTTCTGACTTACTTCACTCTGTATGACAGTCTCTAGATCCATCCACTTCTCAACAAATGACTCAATTTCGTTCCTTTTTATGGCTGAATAATATTCCATCGTATATATGTACCACAACTTCTTTATCCATTCGTCTGTTGATGGGCATTTAGGTTGCTTCCATGACCTGGCTATTGTAAATAGTGCTGCAATGAACATTCGGGTGCACGTGTCTTTTTGAATTACGGTTTTCTCTGGGTATATGCCCAGTAGTGGGATTGCTGGGTCATATGGTAATTCTATTTTTAGTTTTTTAAGGAACCTCCATATTGTTCTCCATAGTGGCTGTATCAATTTACATTCCCACCAACAGTGCAAGAGGGTTCCCTTTTCTCCACACCCTCTCCAGCATTTGTTGTTTGTAGATTTTCTGATGATGCCCATTCTAACAGGAGTGAGGTGATACCTCATTGTAGTTTTGATTTGCATTTCTCTAATAATTAGAGATGTTGAGCATCTTTTCATGTGCTTCGTGGCCGTCTGTATGTCTTCTTTGGAGAAATGTCTATTTAGGTCTTCTGCCCATTTTTGGATTGGGGTGTTTGTTTCTTTGATATTGAGCTGAATGAGCTGTTTATATATTTTGGAGATTAATCCTTTGTCCGTTGATTCATTTGCAAATATTTTCTCCCATTCTGAGGGTTGTCTTTTCGTCTTGTTTATGGTTTCCTTTGCTGTGCAAAAGCTTTGAAGTTTCATTAGGTCCCACTTGTTTATTTTTGTTTTTATTTCCATTACTCTAGGAGGTGGATCGAAAAAGATCTTGCTGTGATTTATGTCAAAGAGTGTTCTTCCTATGTTTTCCTCTAAGAGTTTTATAGTGTCCAGTCTTATATTTAGGTCTCTAATCCATTTTGAGTTTATTTTTGTGTATGGTGTTAGGGAGTATTCTAATTTCATTCTTTTACATGTGGCTGTCCAGTTTTCCCAGCACCACTTATTGAAGAGACTGTCTTTTCTCCATTGTATATCTTTGCCTCCTTTGTCATAGATTAGTTGACCATAGGTGCGTGGGTTAATCTCTGGGCTTTCTATCTTGTTCCATTGATCTATGTTTCTGTTTTTGTGCCAGTACCATATTGTCTTGATTACTGTAGCTTTGTAGTATAGTCTGAAGTCAGGGAGTCTGATTCCTCCAGCTCCATTTTTTTGCCTCAAGACTGCTTTGGCTATTCGGGGTCTTTTGTGTCTCCATACAAATTTTAAGATGATTTGTTCTAGCTCCGTAAAAAATGCCATTGGTAATTTGATAGGGATTGCATTGAATCTGTAGATTGCTTTGGGTAGTATACTCATTTTCACAATGTTGATTCTTCCAATCCAAGAACATGGTATATCTCTCCATCTGTTGGTATCATCTTTAATTTCTTTCATCAGTGTCTTATAGTTTTCTGCATACAGGTCTTTTGTCTCCCTAGGTAGGTTTATTCCTAGGTATTTTATTCTTTTTGTTGCAATGGTAAATGGGAGTGTTTCCATAATTTCTCTTTCAGATTTTTCATCATTAGTGTATAGGAATGCAAGAGATTTCTGTGCATTAATTTTGTAACCTGCAACTTTACCATATTCATTAATTAGCTCTAGCAGTTTTCTGGTGGCAGTTTTAGGATTCACTATGTATAGTATCATGTCATCCGCAAACAGTGACAGTTTTACTTCTTCTTTTCCAATTTGTATTCCTTTTATTTCTTTTTCTTCTCTGATTGCCGTGGCTAGGACTTCCAGAACTATGTTGAATAATAGTGGTGAGAGTGGACATCCTTGTCTCGTTCCTGATCTTAGAGGAAATGCTTTCAGTTTTTCACCATTGAGAATGATGTTTGCTGTGGGTTTGTCATATATGGCCTTTATTATGTTGAGGTAGGTTCCCTCTATGCCCACTTTCTGGAGAGTTTTTATCATAAATGGGTGTTGAATTTTGTCAAAAGCTTTTTCTGCATCTATTGAGATGATCATATGGTTTTTATTCTTCAATTTGTTAATATGGTGTATCACATTGATTGATTTGCGTATATTGAAGAATCCTTGCATCCCTGGGATAAATCCCACTTGATCGTGGTGTATGATCCTTTTAATGTGTTGTTGGATTCTGTTTGCTAGTATTTTGTTGAGGATTTTTGCATCTATATTCATCAGTGATATTGGTCTGTAATTTTCTTTTTTTGTAGTGTCTTTGTCTGGTTTTGGTATCAGGGTGATGGTGGCCTCATAGAATGAGTTTGGGAGAGTTCCTTCCTCTGCAATTTTTTGGAAGAGTTTGAGAAGGATGGGTGTTAGCTCTTCTCTAAATGTTTGATAGAATTCACCTGTGAAGCCATCTGGTCCTGGACTTTTGTTTGTTGGAAGATTTTTAATCACAGTTTCAATTTCATTACTTGTGATTGGTCTGTTGATATTTTCTGTTTCTTCCTGATTCAGTCTTGGAAGGTTATACCTTTCTAAGAATTTGTCCATTTCTTCCAGGTTGTCCATTTTATTGGCATAAAGTTGCTTGTAGTAGTCTCTTAGGATGTTTTGTATTTCTGCGGTGTCTGTTGTAACTTCTCCTTTTTCATTTCTGATTTTATTGATTTGAGTCCTCTCCCTCTTTTTCTTGATGAGTCTGGCTAATGGCTTATCAATTTTGTTTATCTTCTCAAAGAACCAACTTTTAGTTTTATTGATCTTTGCTATTGTTTTCTTTGTTTCTATTTCATTTATTTCTGCTCTGATCTTTATGATTTCTTTCCTTCTGCTAACTTTGGGTTTTGTTTGTTCTTCTTTCTCTAGTTTCTTTAGGTGTAAAGTTAGATTGTTTACTTGAGATTTTTCTTGTTTCTTTAGGTAGGCTTGTATAGCTATAAACTTCCCTCTTAGAACCGCTTTTGCTGCATCCCATAGGTTTTGGGTCGTCGTGTTTTCATTGTCATTTGTCTCTAGGTATTTTTTTATTTCCTGTTTGATTTCTTCAGTGATCTCTTGGTTATTTAGTAACGTATTGTTTAGCCTCCATGTGTTTGTCTTTTTTACGTTTTTTTCCCTGTAATTCATTTCTAATCTCATAGCGTTCTGGTCAGAAAAGATGCTTGATATGATTTCAATTTTCTTAAATTTACTGAGGCTTGATTTGTGACCCAAGATGTGATCTATCCTGGAGAATGTTCCGTGTGCACTTGAGAAGAACGTGCAATCTGCCGTTTTTGGATGGAATGTCCTATATATATATCAATTAAATCTATCTGGTCTATTGTGTCATTTAAAGCTTCTGTTTCCTTATTTATTTTCATTTTGGATGATCTGTCCATTGGTGTAAGTGAGGTGTTAAAGTCCCCCACTATTATTGTGTTACTGTCGATTTCCTCTTTTATAGCTGTTAGCAGTTGCCTTATGTATTGAGGTGCTCCTATGTTGGGTGCATATATATTTATAATTGTTATATCTTCTTCTTGGATTGATCCCTGGATCATTATGTAGTGTCCTTCCTTGTCTCTTGTAACATTCTTTATTTTAAAGTCTATTTTATCTGATATGAGTATAGCTACTCCAGCTTTCTTTTGATTTCCATTTGCATGGAATATCTTTTTCCATCCCCTCACTTTCAGTCTGTATGTGTCCCTAGGTCTGAAGTGGGTCTCTTGTAGACAGCATATATATGGGTCTTGTTTTTGTATCCATTCAGCCAGTCTATGTCTTTTGGTTGGGGCATTTAATCCATTCACGTTTAAGGTAATTATCGATATGTATGTTCCTATGACCATTTTCTTAATTGTTTGGGGTTTGTTTTTGTAGGTCCTTTTCTTCTCTTGTGTTTCCCACTTAGAGAAGTTCCTTTAGCATTTGTTGTAGAGCTGGTTTGGTGGTGCTGAATTCTCTTAGCTTTTGCTTGTCTGTAAAGCTTTTGATTTCTCCATCAAATCTAAATGAGATCCTTGCTGGGTAGAGTAATCTTGGTTGTAGGTTCTTCCCTTTCATCACTTTAAGTATTTCATGCCACTCCCTTCTGGCTTGCAGAGTTTCTGCTGAGAAATCAGCTGTTAACCTTATGGGGGTTCCCTTGTATGTTATTTGTCGTTTTTCCCTTGCTGCTTTCAATAATTTTTCTTTGTCTTTAATTTTTGCCACTTTGATTACTATGTGTCTCGGCGTGTTTCTCCTTGGGTTTATTCTGTATGGGACTCTCTGCGCTTCCTGGACTTGGGTGGCTATTTCCTTTCCCATGTTAGGGAAGTTTTCGATTATAATCTCTTCAAATATTTTCTCTGGTCCTTTCTCTCTCTCTTCTCCTTCTGGGACCCCTATAATGCGAATGTTGTTGCGTTTAATGTTGTCCCAGAGGTCTCTTAGGCTGTCTTCATTTCTTTTTATTCTTTTTTCTTTAGTCTGTTCCGCAGCAGTGAATTCCACCATTCTGTCTTCCAGGTCACTTATCCGTTCTTCTGCCTCAGTTATTCTGCTATTGATTCCTTCTAGTGTAGTTTTCATTTCAGTTATTGTATTGGTCATCTCTGTTTGTTTGTTCTTTAATTCTTCTAGGTCTTTGTTAATCATTTCTTGCATCTTCTCAATCTTTGCCTCCATTCTTATTCCGAGGTCCTGGATCATCTTCACTATCATTATTCTGAATTCTTTTTCTGGAAGGTTGCCTATCTCCACTTCATTTGGTTGTTTTTCTGGGGTTTTTTCTTGTTCCTTCATCTGGTACATAGCCCTCTGCCTTTTCATCTTCTCTGTCTTTCTGTAACTGTGGTTTTTGGTCCACAGGCTGCAGGATTGTAGTTTTTCTTGCTTCTGTTGTCTGCCCTCTGGTGGTTGAGGCTATCTAAGAGGCTTGATGGGAGGCTCTGGTGGTGGGTAGAGCTGACTGTTGCTGTGGCGGTCAGAGCTCAGTAAAACCTTAATCCACTTGACTGTTGATGGGTGGGGCTGGGTTCCTTCCCTGTTGCTGTGGCGATCAGAGCCCAGTAAAACCTTAATCCACTTGACTGTTGATGGGTGGGGCTGGGTTCCCTCCCTGTTGGTTGTTTTGCCTGAGGCAACCCAACACTGGAGCCTACCCGTGCTCTTTGGTGGGGTTAATGGCAGACTCTGGGAGGGCTCACGCCAAGGAGAACTTCCCAGGACCTCTGCTGCCAGTGTCCTTATCCCCACGGTGAAACAGAGCCACCACTCGCCTCTGCAGGAGACCCCCCAACACCAGCAGGTACGTCTGGTTCAGTCTCCCCCAGGGTCACTGCTCCTTCCCCTGGGTCCCGATGCACACATTACTTTGTGTGTGCCCTCCAAGAGTGGGGTCTCTGTTTCCCCCAGTCCTGTCACAGTCCTGCAATCAATTCCCACTAGACTTCAAAGTCTGATTCTCTAGGAATTCCTCCTCCCTTTGCCGGACCCCCAGGTTGGGAAGCCTGAGGTGGGGCTCAGAACCTTCACTCCAGTGGGTGGACTTCTGTGGTATAAGTGTTCGCCAGTCTGTGAGTCACCCACCCAGCAGTTATGGGATTTGATTTTACTCTGATTGCGCCCCTCCTACCGTCTCACTGTGGCTTCTCCTCTGTCCTTGGACGTGGGGTGTCCTCCTTGGTGAAGTCCAGGGTCTTCCTGTCAATGATTGTCCAGCAGCCAGTTGTGATTCTGGTGCTCTCGCAAGAGGGAGTGAGAGCACGTCCTTCTACTCCGCCATCTTGGTTAATCTCGTGAAATTTCTTGCCTCAAAAAAGCTCCAAAACTTCTTGTCTCCTCACTCTACGTTTCAGATTCTCCATCCTCTGCCGGTTTGTGCTTCCTCAGGGCTCTTTTATTAGCTCTCTCCTGTTCCTGCTCTTAGCTTTCCTGCTGAGCGCTGAGCTCGCTGCCTCTTCCGCTTCAGGAGGTGCTGAGTCCGTCCCTCGCGGAGCCTCCGCGGCTTGTGTCTTAGCTTTCGTCTTAGCTTTCAGGCTTTTTTGAACATTTTTTTTCCAGACCGGGTCCAGAAACTGGCTGGAGTTGAACTGGGTCTGACTTAAAAACCAGACCGGTGCTCCAGAATTCTTGTCATCAAAATGTTCCATGACCGTGTCATCACAATGCTCGATGGCCCTTGTCAGCACAATGCTCCAGAATTCTTGTCATCACAATGTTCCATGGCCGTGTCATCACAATGCTCCATGGCCCTTGTCATCATAATGCTCCAGAATTCTTGTCATCACAATGTTCCATGACCGTATCATCACAATGCTCCATGGCCCTTGTCAGCACAATGCTCTAGAATACTTCTCATCACAATGTTCCATGACCGTGTCATCACAATGCTCCTTGGCCCTTGTCATCACAATGCTCCAGAATTCTTGTCATCACAATGTTCCATGACCGTGTCATCACAATGCTCCATGGCCCTTGTCATGACAATGCTCCAGAATTCTTCTCATCAAAATGTTCCATGACCGTGTCAACACAATGCTCCATGGCCACTGTCATCACAATGCTCCAGAATTCTTGTCATCACAATGTTCCATGGCCGTGTCATCACAATGCTCCATGGCGCTTGTCATCATAATGCTCCAGAATTCTTGTCATTACTATATTCCATGACCGTGTCATCACAATGCTCCATGGCCCTTGTCATGACAATGCTCCAGAATTCTTGTCATCACAATGTTCCATGACCGTGTCATCACAATGCTCCATCGCCTTTGTCATCAGAATGCTCCAGAATTCTTGTCATCAAAATGTTCCATGACCGTGTCATCACAATGCTCCATGGCCCTTTTCATCACAATTCTCCGGAATTCTTCTCATCACATTGTTCCATGACCGTGTCAGCACAATGCTCCATGGCCCTTTTCAGCACAATGCCCCAGAATTCCTGTCATCACAATGTTCCATGACCGTATCATCACAATGCTCCATGGCCCTTGTCATCACAATGCTCCAGAATTCTTGTCATCACAATGTTCCATACCGTGTCATCACAATGCTCCATGGCCATTGTCATCACAATGCTCCAGAATTCTTGTCATCACAATGTTCCATGGCCGTGTCATCACAATGCTCCATGGCCCTTGTCATCATAATGCTCCAGAATTCTTGTCATCACAATGTTCCATGACCGTATCATCACAATGCTCCATGGCCCTTGTCAGCACAATGCTCCAGAATTCTTCTCATCACAATGTTCCATGACCTTGTCATCACAATGCTCCATGGCCCTTGTCATCACAATGCTCCAGAATTCTTGTCATCACAATGTTCCATAACCGTGCCATCACAATGCTCCATGGCCCTTGTCATGACAATGCTTCAGAATTCTTCTCATCAAAATGTTCCATGACCGTGTCAACACAATGCTCCATGGCCACCGTCATCACAATGCTCCAGAATTCTTGTCATCACAATGTTCCATGGCCGTGTCATCACAATGCTCCATGGCCCTTGTCATCATAATGCTCCAGAATTCTTGTCATCACAATGTTCCATGACCGTATCATCACAATGCTCCATGGCCCTTGTCAGCACAATGCTCTAGAATACTTCTCATCACAATGTTCCATGACCGTGTCATCACAATGCTCCTTGGCCCTTGTCATCACAATGCTCCAGAATTCTTGTCATCACAATGTTCCATGACCGTGTCATCACAATGCTCCATGGCCCTTGTCATGACAATGCTCCAGAATTCTTCTCATCAAAATGTTCCATGACCGTGTCAACACAATGCTCCATGGCCACTGTCATCACAATGCTCCAGAATTCTTGTCATCACAATGTTCCATGGCCGTGTCATCACAATGCTCCATGGCGCTTGTCATCATAATGCTCCAGAATTCTTGTCATTACTATATTCCATGAACGTGTCATCACAATGCTCTATGGCGCTTGTCATCAGAATGCTCCAGAATTCTTGTCATCACAATGTTCCATGACCGTGTCATCACAATGCTCCATCGCCTTTGTCATCAGAATGCTCCAGAATTCTTGTCATCAAAATGTTCCATGACCGTGTCATCACAATGCTCCATGGCCCTTTTCATCACAATTCTCCGGAATTCTTCTCATCACATTGTTCCATGACCGTGTCAGCACAATGCTCCATGGCCCTTTTCAGCACAATGCCCCAGAATTCCTGTCATCACAATGTTCCATGACCGTATCATCACAATGCTCCATGGCCCTTGTCATCACAATGCTCCAGAATTCTTGTCATCACAATGTTCCATACCGTGTCATCACAATGCTCCATGGCCATTGTCATCACAATGCTCCAGAATTCTTGTCATCACAATGTTCCATGGCCGTGTCATCACAATGCTCCATGGCCCTTGTCATCATAATGCTCCAGAATTCTTGTCATCACAATGTTCCATGACCGTATCATCACAATGCTCCATGGCCCTTGTCAGCACAATGCTCCAGAATTCTTCTCATCACAATGTTCCATGACCTTGTCATCACAATGCTCCATGGCCCTTGTCATCACAATGCTCCAGAATTCTTGTCATCACAATGTTCCATAACCGTGCCATCACAATGCTCCATGGCCCTTGTCATGACAATGCTTCAGAATTCTTCTCATCAAAATGTTCCATGACCGTGTCAACACAATGCTCCATGGCCACCGTCATCACAATGCTCCAGAATTCTTGTCATCACAATGTTCCATGGCCGTGTCATCACAATGCTCCATGCCCCTTGTCATCATAATGCTCCAGAATTCTTGTCATTACTATATTCCATGAAAGTGTCATCACAATGCTCTATGGCGCTTGTCATCAGAATGCTCCAGAATTCTTGTTATCACAATGTTCCATGACCGTGTCATCACAATGCTCCATCGCCTTTGTCATCAGAATGCTCCAGAATTCTTTTTTCTTTTTTTTTTTTTTTCTTTTTTTCTTTTTTTTTTTTCCACACACACACACTGTATTTTATTTTTACAAGAGATAGATAGACTGACACCAAGCATTGTACATGGATGACCACAACAAAAGCAACAATGATTGCAATTACCAAACATGAAACACACTTATACTATGTCATAATATTGACATTCAGTCCAGTAATCCTCCACTGTAACAGCTCCTTTGCTTTGCAGTGAAAATTGATTTGTATATTCTTTTCCTCTGAGTCCTTGTGGGATTTTTTTTTTAATTCAGACAGAAAGTCACAAAAATTTTACTCATCCTCATCCATTCACTCAGTCCCATGTAATTAATTTCTTTTTTTTCATCTTGATCTTTTGTTAGCACTTTTATGAGTTCATCAGTTTTTCATTAGAGTTCTGAAAATGCTTATTCATTCAGTTCAGCAGTACAGTCAGTTACCAGAAACCTGTACTTGTCAGAGTCTTTTCCATGAATTTCTTGAAGATGAAACTCTTTTATAGGAACATATTTGCAAAATCATCAGAGTACACCCAGAACTGTCTGTAAATGACAAAAGACTTAAAAATGACCATGGTTAAAGATTTGATGAAAGTTCATAATAATGCAGTTGACAAGAAAATTAGTTATTTCTGAGCTATACATTTTAAAGTAATAACTAGGATTATTACTTATAACATTATACCAGAACATATAAGATTTTTAGACGTTTCCTGTAATGTCTGAAACATTTATATTAACATATTTCCATACATATTTCCATACAAATACAAATATAAGATTTTTAGAAATTTCATGTAATGTCTGAAACATTTATATTAACATATTTCCATACAAATACAAATATAAGATTTTTAGAAATTTCATGTAATGTCTGAAACATTTATATTAACATATTTCCATACATATTTCCATACAAATACAAATATAAGATTTTTAGAAATTTCATGTAATGTCTGAAACATTTATATTAACATATTTCCATACATATTTCCATACAAATACAAATATAAGATTTTTAGAAATTTCATGTAATGTCTGAAACATTTATATTAACATATTTATTTCCATACAAATAACCCAATGAAAGTTTAGTATTAGTTGTTTTGTTTGTTTTTTTATACTGCAGGTTCTTATTAGGCATCAGTTTTATACACATCAGTGTATACATGTCAATCCCAATCGCCCAATTCAGCACATCACCATCCCCACCTCATCGCAGTTTTCCCCCCTTGGTGTCCATATGTCCATTCTCTACATCTGTGTCTCAACTTCTGCCCTGCAAACTGGCTCATCTGTACCATTTTTCTACGTTCCACATACATGCATTAACATACGATATTTGTTTTTCTCTTTCTGACTTACTTCACTCTGTATGACAGTCTCTAGATCCATCCACTTCTCAACAAATGACTCAATTTCGTTCCTTTTTATGGCTGAATAATATTCCATCGTATATATGTACCACAACTTCTTTATCCATTCGTCTGTTGATGGGCATTTAGGTTGCTTCCATGACCTGGCTATTGTAAATAGTGCTGCAATGAACATTCGGGTGCACGTGTCTTTTTGAATTACGGTTTTCTCTGGGTATATGCCCAGTAGTGGGATTGCTGGGTCATATGGTAATTCTATTTTTAGTTTTTTAAGGAACCTCCATATTGTTCTCCATAGTGGCTGTATCAATTTACATTCCCACCAACAGTGCAAGAGGGTTCCCTTTTCTCCACACCCTCTCCAGCATTTGTTGTTTGTAGATTTTCTGATGATGCCCATTCTAACAGGAGTGAGGTGATACCTCATTGTAGTTTTGATTTGCATTTCTCTAATAATTAGAGATGTTGAGCATCTTTTCATGTGCTTCGTGGCCGTCTGTATGTCTTCTTTGGAGAAATGTCTATTTAGGTCTTCTGCCCATTTTTGGATTGGGGTGTTTGTTTCTTTGATATTGAGCTGAATGAGCTGTTTATATATTTTGGAGATTAATCCTTTGTCCGTTGATTCATTTGCAAATATTTTCTCCCATTCTGAGGGTTGTCTTTTCGTCTTGTTTATGGTTTCCTTTGCTGTGCAAAAGCTTTGAAGTTTCATTAGGTCCCACTTGTTTATTTTTGTTTTTATTTCCATTACTCTAGGAGGTGGATCGAAAAAGATCTTGCTGTGATTTATGTCAAAGAGTGTTCTTCCTATGTTTTCCTCTAAGAGTTTTATAGTGTCCAGTCTTATATTTAGGTCTCTAATCCATTTTGAGTTTATTTTTGTGTATGGTGTTAGGGAGTATTCTAATTTCATTCTTTTACATGTGGCTGTCCAGTTTTCCCAGCACCACTTATTGAAGAGACTGTCTTTTCTCCATTGTATATCTTTGCCTCCTTTGTCATAGATTAGTTGACCATAGGTGCGTGGGTTAATCTCTGGGCTTTCTATCTTGTTCCATTGATCTATGTTTCTGTTTTTGTGCCAGTACCATATTGTCTTGATTACTGTAGCTTTGTAGTATAGTCTGAAGTCAGGGAGTCTGATTCCTCCAGCTCCATTTTTTTGCCTCAAGACTGCTTTGGCTATTCGGGGTCTTTTGTGTCTCCATACAAATTTTAAGATGATTTGTTCTAGCTCCGTAAAAAATGCCATTGGTAATTTGATAGGGATTGCATTGAATCTGTAGATTGCTTTGGGTAGTATACTCATTTTCACAATGTTGATTCTTCCAATCCAAGAACATGGTATATCTCTCCATCTGTTGGTATCATCTTTAATTTCTTTCATCAGTGTCTTATAGTTTTCTGCATACAGGTCTTTTGTCTCCCTAGGTAGGTTTATTCCTAGGTATTTTATTCTTTTTGTTGCAATGGTAAATGGGAGTGTTTCCATAATTTCTCTTTCAGATTTTTCATCATTAGTGTATAGGAATGCAAGAGATTTCTGTGCATTAATTTTGTAACCTGCAACTTTACCATATTCATTAATTAGCTCTAGCAGTTTTCTGGTGGCAGTTTTAGGATTCACTATGTATAGTATCATGTCATCCGCAAACAGTGACAGTTTTACTTCTTCTTTTCCAATTTGTATTCCTTTTATTTCTTTTTCTTCTCTGATTGCCGTGGCTAGGACTTCCAGAACTATGTTGAATAATAGTGGTGAGAGTGGACATCCTTGTCTCGTTCCTGATCTTAGAGGAAATGCTTTCAGTTTTTCACCATTGAGAATGATGTTTGCTGTGGGTTTGTCATATATGGCCTTTATTATGTTGAGGTAGGTTCCCTCTATGCCCACTTTCTGGAGAGTTTTTATCATAAATGGGTGTTGAATTTTGTCAAAAGCTTTTTCTGCATCTATTGAGATGATCATATGGTTTTTATTCTTCAATTTGTTAATATGGTGTATCACATTGATTGATTTGCGTATATTGAAGAATCCTTGCATCCCTGGGATAAATCCCACTTGATCGTGGTGTATGATCCTTTTAATGTGTTGTTGGATTCTGTTTGCTAGTATTTTGTTGAGGATTTTTGCATCTATATTCATCAGTGATATTGGTCTGTAATTTTCTTTTTTTGTAGTGTCTTTGTCTGGTTTTGGTATCAGGGTGATGGTGGCCTCATAGAATGAGTTTGGGAGAGTTCCTTCCTCTGCAATTTTTTGGAAGAGTTTGAGAAGGATGGGTGTTAGCTCTTCTCTAAATGTTTGATAGAATTCACCTGTGAAGCCATCTGGTCCTGGACTTTTGTTTGTTGGAAGATTTTTAATCACAGTTTCAATTTCATTACTTGTGATTGGTCTGTTGATATTTTCTGTTTCTTCCTGATTCAGTCTTGGAAGGTTATACCTTTCTAAGAATTTGTCCATTTCTTCCAGGTTGTCCATTTTATTGGCATAAAGTTGCTTGTAGTAGTCTCTTAGGATGTTTTGTATTTCTGCGGTGTCTGTTGTAACTTCTCCTTTTTCATTTCTGATTTTATTGATTTGAGTCCTCTCCCTCTTTTTCTTGATGAGTCTGGCTAATGGCTTATCAATTTTGTTTATCTTCTCAAAGAACCAACTTTTAGTTTTATTGATCTTTGCTATTGTTTTCTTTGTTTCTATTTCATTTATTTCTGCTCTGATCTTTATGATTTCTTTCCTTCTGCTAACTTTGGGTTTTGTTTGTTCTTCTTTCTCTAGTTTCTTTAGGTGTAAAGTTAGATTGTTTACTTGAGATTTTTCTTGTTTCTTTAGGTAGGCTTGTATAGCTATAAACTTCCCTCTTAGAACCGCTTTTGCTGCATCCCATAGGTTTTGGGTCGTCGTGTTTTCATTGTCATTTGTCTCTAGGTATTTTTTTATTTCCTGTTTGATTTCTTCAGTGATCTCTTGGTTATTTAGTAACGTATTGTTTAGCCTCCATGTGTTTGTCTTTTTTACGTTTTTTTCCCTGTAATTCATTTCTAATCTCATAGCGTTCTGGTCAGAAAAGATGCTTGATATGATTTCAATTTTCTTAAATTTACTGAGGCTTGATTTGTGACCCAAGATGTGATCTATCCTGGAGAATGTTCCGTGTGCACTTGAGAAGAACGTGTAATCTGCCGTTTTTGGATGGAATGTCCTATATATATATCAATTAAATCTATCTGGTCTATTGTGTCATTTAAAGCTTCTGTTTCCTTATTTATTTTCATTTTGGATGATCTGTCCATTGGTGTAAGTGAGGTGTTAAAGTCCCCCACTATTATTGTGTTACTGTCGATTTCCTCTTTTATAGCTGTTAGCAGTTGCCTTATGTATTGAGGTGCTCCTATGTTGGGTGCATATATATTTATAATTGTTATATCTTCTTCTTGGATTGATCCCTGGATCATTATGTAGTGTCCTTCCTTGTCTCTTGTAACATTCTTTATTTTAAAGTCTATTTTATCTGATATGAGTATAGCTACTCCAGCTTTCTTTTGATTTCCATTTGCATGGAATATCTTTTTCCATCCCCTCACTTTCAGTCTGTATGTGTCCCTAGGTCTGAAGTGGGTCTCTTGTAGACAGCATATATATGGGTCTTGTTTTTGTATCCATTCAGCCAGTCTATGTCTTTTGGTTGGGGCATTTAATCCATTCACGTTTAAGGTAATTATCGATATGTATGTTCCTATGACCATTTTCTTAATTGTTTGGGGTTTGTTTTTGTAGGTCCTTTTCTTCTCTTGTGTTTCCCACTTAGAGAAGTTCCTTTAGCATTTGTTGTAGAGCTGGTTTGGTGGTGCTGAATTCTCTTAGCTTTTGCTTGTCTGTAAAGCTTTTGATTTCTCCATCAAATCTAAATGAGATCCTTGCTGGGTAGAGTAATCTTGGTTGTAGGTTCTTCCCTTTCATCACTTTAAGTATTTCATGCCACTCCCTTCTGGCTTGCAGAGTTTCTGCTGAGAAATCAGCTGTTAACCTTATGGGGGTTCCCTTGTATGTTATTTGTCGTTTTTCCCTTGCTGCTTTCAATAATTTTTCTTTGTCTTTAATTTTTGCCACTTTGATTACTATGTGTCTCGGCGTGTTTCTCCTTGGGTTTATTCTGTATGGGACTCTCTGCGCTTCCTGGACTTGGGTGGCTATTTCCTTTCCCATGTTAGGGAAGTTTTCGATTATAATCTCTTCAAATATTTTCTCTGGTCCTTTCTCTCTCTCTTCTCCTTCTGGGACCCCTATAATGCGAATGTTGTTGCGTTTAATGTTGTCCCAGAGGTCTCTTAGGCTGTCTTCATTTCTTTTTATTCTTTTTTCTTTAGTCTGTTCCGCAGCAGTGAATTCCACCATTCTGTCTTCCAGGTCACTTATCCGTTCTTCTGCCTCAGTTATTCTGCTATTGATTCCTTCTAGTGTAGTTTTCATTTCAGTTATTGTATTGGTCATCTCTGTTTGTTTGTTCTTTAATTCTTCTAGGTCTTTGTTAATCATTTCTTGCATCTTCTCAATCTTTGCCTCCATTCTTATTCCGAGGTCCTGGATCATCTTCACTATCATTATTCTGAATTCTTTTTCTGGAAGGTTGCCTATCTCCACTTCATTTGGTTGTTTTTCTGGGGTTTTTTCTTGTTCCTTCATCTGGTACATAGCCCTCTGCCTTTTCATCTTCTCTGTCTTTCTGTAACTGTGGTTTTTGGTCCACAGGCTGCAGGATTGTAGTTTTTCTTGCTTCTGTTGTCTGCCCTCTGGTGGTTGAGGCTATCTAAGAGGCTTGATGGGAGGCTCTGGTGGTGGGTAGAGCTGACTGTTGCTGTGGCGGTCAGAGCTCAGTAAAACCTTAATCCACTTGACTGTTGATGGGTGGGGCTGGGTTCCTTCCCTGTTGCTGTGGCGATCAGAGCCCAGTAAAACCTTAATCCACTTGACTGTTGATGGGTGGGGCTGGGTTCCCTCCCTGTTGGTTGTTTTGCCTGAGGCAACCCAACACTGGAGCCTACCCGTGCTCTTTGGTGGGGTTAATGGCAGACTCTGGGAGGGCTCACGCCAAGGAGAACTTCCCAGGACCTCTGCTGCCAGTGTCCTTATCCCCACGGTGAAACAGAGCCACCACTCGCCTCTGCAGGAGACCCCCCAACACCAGCAGGTACGTCTGGTTCAGTCTCCCCCAGGGTCACTGCTCCTTCCCCTGGGTCCCGATGCACACATTACTTTGTGTGTGCCCTCCAAGAGTGGGGTCTCTGTTTCCCCCAGTCCTGTCACAGTCCTGCAATCAATTCCCACTAGACTTCAAAGTCTGATTCTCTAGGAATTCCTCCTCCCTTTGCCGGACCCCCAGGTTGGGAAGCCTGAGGTGGGGCTCAGAACCTTCACTCCAGTGGGTGGACTTCTGTGGTATAAGTGTTCGCCAGTCTGTGAGTCACCCACCCAGCAGTTATGGGATTTGATTTTACTCTGATTGCGCCCCTCCTACCGTCTCACTGTGGCTTCTCCTCTGTCCTTGGACGTGGGGTGTCCTCCTTGGTGAAGTCCAGGGTCTTCCTGTCAATGATTGTCCAGCAGCCAGTTGTGATTCTGGTGCTCTCGCAAGAGGGAGTGAGAGCACGTCCTTCTACTCCGCCATCTTGGTTAATCTCCTGAAATTTCTTGCCTCAAAAAAGCTCCAAAACTTCTTGTCTCCTCACTCTACGTTTCAGACTCTCCATCCTCTGCTGGTTTGTGCTTCCTCAGGGCTCTTTTATTAGCTCTCTCCTGTTCCTGCTCTTAGCTTTCCTGCTGAGCCCTGAGCTCGCTGCCTCTTCCGCTTCAGGAGGTGCTGAGTCCGTCCCTCGCGGAGCCTCCGCGGCTTGTGTCTTAGCTTTCGTCTTAGCTTTCAGGCTTTTTTGAACATTTTTTTTCCAGACCGGGTCCAGAAACTGGCTGGAGTTGAACTGGGTCTGACTTAAAAACCAGACCGGTGCTCCAGAATTCTTGTCATCAAAATGTTCCATGACCGTGTCATCACAATGCTCGATGGCCCTTGTCAGCACAATGCTCCAGAATTCTTGTCATCACAATGTTCCATGGCCGTGTCATCACAATGCTCCATGGCCCTTGTCATCATAATGCTCCAGAATTCTTGTCATCACAATGTTCCATGACCGTATCATCACAATGCTCCATGGCCCTTGTCAGCACAATGCTCCGGAATTCTTCTCATCACAATGTTCCATGACCGTGTCATCACAATGCTCCTTGGCCCTTGTCATCACAATGCTCCAGAATTCTTGTCATCACAATGTTCCATGACCGTGTCATCACAATGCTCCATGGCCCTTGTCGTGACAATGCTCCAGAATTCTTCTCATCAAAATGTTCCATGACCGTGTCAACACAATGCTCCATGGCCACTGTCATCACAATGCTCCAGAATTCTTGTCATCACAATGTTCCATGGCCGTGTCATCACAATGCTCCATGGCCCTTGTCATCAGAATGCTCCAGAATTCTTGTCATCACAATGTTCCATGACCGTGTCATCACAATGCTCCATCGCCTTTGTCATCAGAATGCTCCAGAATTCTTGTCATCAAAATGTTCCATGACCGTGTCATCACAATGCTCCATGGCCCTTTTCAGCACAATGTTCCAGAATTCTTGTCATCACAATGTTCCATGAACGTGTCATCACAATGCTCCATGGCCCTTGTCATCACAATGCTCCAGAATTCTTGTCATCACAATGTTCCATGACCGTGTCATCACAATGCTCCATGGCCCTTGTCATGACAACGCTCCAGAATTCTTCTCATCACAATGTTCCATGACCGTGTCATCACAATGCTCCATAGCCATTGTCATCACAATGCTCCCGAATTCTTGTCATCACAATGTTCCATGGCCCTGTCATCACAATGCTCCATGGCCCTTGTCATCATAATGCTCCAGAATTCTTGTCATCACAATGATCCATGACAGTGTCATCACAATGCTCCATGGCCCTTGTCATGACAATGCTCCAGAATTCTTCTCATCACAATGTTCCATGACCGTGTCATCACAATGCTCCATGGCCATTGTCATCACAACGCTCCCGAATTCTTGTCAACACAATATTCCATGGCCCTGTCATCACAATGCTCCATGGCCCTTGTCATCATAATGCTCCAGAATTCTTGTCATCACAATGTTCCATGACCGTGTCATCACAATGCTCCATGGCCCTTGTCGGCACAATATTCCATGATAATTTTTCTCACAATACTCCATGACCACTGTCATCACAGAGTTTTCTGCCCATATCATCACAATGTTCCTTGTCACCTTTAATCACAATGCTCCATGCCCTTTCAACACAATGCTCCAGAAATCTTGTCATCGCAATGTTCCTT
This sequence comes from Balaenoptera acutorostrata, assembly GCF_949987535.1. Taxonomy (NCBI): domain Eukaryota; kingdom Metazoa; phylum Chordata; class Mammalia; order Artiodactyla; family Balaenopteridae; genus Balaenoptera; species Balaenoptera acutorostrata. The sequence continues at coordinate 33,890 of NW_026646580.1, forward strand.
GACCATGTCATCACAATGCTCCATGACCCTTGTCATCACAATGATCCAGAATTCTTCTCATCACAATGTTCCATGACAGTGTCATCACAAAGCTCCATGGCCCTTGTCATCGCAATGCTGCAGAATTCTTGTCATCACAATGTTCCATGACCGTGTCATCACAATGCTCCATGGCCCTTGTCATCATAATGCTCCAGAATTCTTGTCATCACAATGTTCCATGACCGTGTCATCACTATGCTCCATGACCCTTGTCAGCACAATGCTCCAGAATTCTTGTCGTCACAATGTTCCATGACCGTGTCATCACAATGCTACATGACCCTGGTCATCACACTTCTCCATGACCTTTGTCATCACAATGCTCTATGTCGCTTTTCATCACAATTCTCAATGACCACTTTAATCACTATGCTCGCTGACCATTTTCATCATGTTTCTCTAGTGTCATTACAATACCCCATGGCCCCTTTCTTCACAATGCTCCATGATGCCTGTCATCACAATGCTCCATGGCTTTTGTTATCACAATGCTCCAGGACCAGTTTCATCACAATTCTCCATCCCATTTGTCATCATGGTGCACAATGAAACCTTTCATTAAAATGCTCCATGACACTAGTCATCACAATACTCCATGGCCTTTATCGTCACAATGCTCCCATGCACTTTTCATCACGATGTTCCATGAATACGTTCATCACATTGCTCCATGACCATTGTCATCACAATAGTCCATACCCTTGTCAACACAATGCTGCATAATCCCTGTCATCACAATTCTCCATGACTGCTGTCATCACAATAATCCAGGACAATTTTCCTCACAGTGCTCCATGATACTTTTCATCACAATTCCTAGATGATCAATGTCACACAATGCCCCATGACACTTGTCATCACAATTCGCTATGACCCTTGTCATCACAATACTCGATGAACCGTGCCATCACAGTGTTCCAGGACACATGTCATCACAATGATCCATGTCTACTTCCATCACAATGCTCCAGTACCCCTGTCATCACAATGCTCCATGGCCCCTGTTATCATATTGCTCCATGATCTCTTTCATCACAATGCTCCATGACCACTGTCATCACCATGCCTCATAACGGCTCTCATCTCAATGCTCCATGGCCCCTTTCATCACAATGCTCCATGAACCCTGTCATCACAATGTACCCTGCCCTTTTCATCACAAAGCTCTGTGGGCCCTGTCATCACAATGCTCCATGCCCTTGTCATCACAATGCTCCATGGCTTTGTCATCACAATGTTCCATGGCCCCTGTCATCACAGTGCTCCATGATACCTTTCATCGCAAATCTAGATGACCACTGTCATCACAATGCCCCATGACAGATGTCATCACAATTCGCCATGGTCCTTGTCATCACAATGCTCCATGAAACGTGTCATCACAGGGTTCCAGGACACTTTTCATCACAATGATCCAAGATCACATTCATCACAGTGCTCCATGAAACCTGTCATCTCAATGCTCCATAGCCTTTGTATTCACAATGCTCCATGGCCCCTGTAATCACAGTGCTCCATGACACTTTTCATCACAATGCTCCAAGACCGCTCTCAACACAATGCCCCATGAGGCCTGACATCACAAATCTCCATAGCCTCTCTTACAAAAAAGCTCCATGATCGCTGTCAGCAAAATGTTCCATGAAACTTTTCGTCACAATACTGCATGACCACTGTCATAACAGAGTTCTCTACCCATATCATCACAATGTTCCTTGTCACCTTTAATCACAATGCTCCATGCCCTTTCATCACAATGCTCCAGAAATCTTTTTCATCGCAATGTTCCTTGACTGTGTCATCACAATGCTCCATGGCCGTCATCAGCACAATGCTCCAGAATTCTTGTCATCACAATGTTCCATGACCGTGTCATCACAATGCTCCATGGCCCTTGTCATCACAATGCTCCGGAATTCTTCTCATCACATTGTTCCATGACCGTGTCATCACAATGCTCCATGGCCCTATTCAGCACAATGCTCCAGAATTCTTGTCATCACAATGTTCCATGGCCGTGTCATCACAATGCTCCATGGCCCTTGTCATCATAATGCTCGAGAATTCTTCTCATCACAATGTTCCATGACCGTGTCATCAAAATGCTCCATGGCCCTTGTCATCACAATGCTCCGGAATTCTTCTCAAAACATTGTTCCATGACCGTGTCATCACAATGCTCCATGGCCATTGTCATCACAACGCTCCCGAATTCTTGTCAACACAATATTCCATGGCCCGGTCATCACAATGCTCCATGGCCCTTGTCATCATAATGCTCCAGAATTCTTGTCATCACAATGTTCCATGACCGTATCATCACAATGCTCCATGGCCCTTGTCAGCACAATGCTCCAGAATTCTTCTCATCACAATGTTCCATGACCGTGTCATCACAATGCTCCTTGGCCCTTGTCATCACAATGCTCCAGAATTCTTGTCATCACAATGTTCCATGACCGTGTCATCACAATGCTCCATGGCCCTTCTCATGACAATGCTCCAGAATTCTTCTCATCAAAATGTTCCATGACCGTATCAACACAATGCTCCATGGCCACTGTCATCACAATGCTCCAGAAATCTTGTCATCACAATGTTCCATGGCCGTGTCATCACAATGCTCCATGGCCCTTGTCATCATAATGCTCCAGAATTCTTGTCATTACTATATTCCATGAACGTGTCATCACAATGCTCTATGGCGCTTGTCATCAGAATGCTCCAGAATTCTTGTCATCACAATGTTCCATGACCGTGTCATCACAATGCTCCATCGCCTTTGTCATCAGAATGCTCCAGAATTCTTGTCATCAAAATGTTCCATGACCGTGTCATCACAATGCTCCATGGCCCTTTTCAGCACAATGTTCCAGAATTCTTGTCATCACAATGTTCCATGACCGTGTCATCACAATGCTCCATGGCCCTTGTCATCACAATGCTCCAGAATTCTTGTCATCACAATGTTCCATGACCGTGTCATCACAATGCTCCATGGCCCTTGTCATGACAACGCTCCAGAATTCTTCTCATCACAATGTTCCATGACCGTGTCATCACAATGCTCCATGACCATTGTCATCACAACGCTCCCGAATTCTTGTCATCACAATGTTCCATGGCCCTGTCATCACAATGCTCCATGGCCCTTGTCATCATAATGCTCCAGAATTCTTGTCATCACAATGATCCATGACAGTGTCATCACAATGCTCCATGGCCCTTGTCATGACAATGCTCCAGAATTCTTGTCATCACAATGTTCCATGACCGTGTCATCACAATGCTCCATCGCCTTTGTCATCAGAATGCTCCAGAATTCTTGTCATCAAAATGTTCCATGACCGTGTCATCACAATGCTCCATGGCCCTTTTCATCACAATTCTCCGGAATTCTTCTCATCACATTGTTCCATGACCGTGTCAGCACAATGCTCCATGGCCCTTTTCAGCACAATGCCCCAGAATTCCTGTCATCACAATGTTCCATGACCGTATCATCACAATGCTCCATGGCCCTTGTCATCACAATGCTCCAGAATTCTTGTCATCACAATGTTCCATACCGTGTCATCACAATGCTCCATGGCCATTGTCATCACAATGCTCCAGAATTCTTGTCATCACAATGTTCCATGGCCGTGTCATCACAATGCTCCATGGCCCTTGTCATCATAATGCTCCAGAATTCTTGTCATCACAATGTTCCATGACCGTATCATCACAATGCTCCATGGCCCTTGTCAGCACAATGCTCCAGAATTCTTCTCATCACAATGTTCCATGACCTTGTCATCACAATGCTCCATGGCCCTTGTCATCACAATGCTCCAGAATTCTTGTCATCACAATGTTCCATAACCGTGCCATCACAATGCTCCATGGCCCTTGTCATGACAATGCTTCAGAATTCTTCTCATCAAAATGTTCCATGACCGTGTCAACACAATGCTCCATGGCCACCGTCATCACAATGCTCCAGAATTCTTGTCATCACAATGTTCCATGGCCGTGTCATCACAATGCTCCATGGCCCTTGTCATCATAATGCTCCAGAATTCTTGTCATCACAATGTTCCATGACCGTATCATCACAATGCTCCATGGCCCTTGTCAGCACAATGCTCTAGAATACTTCTCATCACAATGTTCCATGACCGTGTCATCACAATGCTCCTTGGCCCTTGTCATCACAATGCTCCAGAATTCTTGTCATCACAATGTTCCATGACCGTGTCATCACAATGCTCCATGGCCCTTGTCATGACAATGCTCCAGAATTCTTCTCATCAAAATGTTCCATGACCGTGTCAACACAATGCTCCATGGCCACTGTCATCACAATGCTCCAGAATTCTTGTCATCACAATGTTCCATGGCCGTGTCATCACAATGCTCCATGGCGCTTGTCATCATAATGCTCCAGAATTCTTGTCATTACTATATTCCATGAACGTGTCATCACAATGCTCTATGGCGCTTGTCATCAGAATGCTCCAGAATTCTTGTCATCACAATGTTCCATGACCGTGTCATCACAATGCTCCATCGCCTTTGTCATCAGAATGCTCCAGAATTCTTGTCATCAAAATGTTCCATGACCGTGTCATCACAATGCTCCATGGCCCTTTTCATCACAATTCTCCGGAATTCTTCTCATCACATTGTTCCATGACCGTGTCAGCACAATGCTCCATGGCCCTTTTCAGCACAATGCCCCAGAATTCCTGTCATCACAATGTTCCATGACCGTATCATCACAATGCTCCATGGCCCTTGTCATCACAATGCTCCAGAATTCTTGTCATCACAATGTTCCATACCGTGTCATCACAATGCTCCATGGCCATTGTCATCACAATGCTCCAGAATTCTTGTCATCACAATGTTCCATGGCCGTGTCATCACAATGCTCCATGGCCCTTGTCATCATAATGCTCCAGAATTCTTGTCATCACAATGTTCCATGACCGTATCATCACAATGCTCCATGGCCCTTGTCAGCACAATGCTCCAGAATTCTTCTCATCACAATGTTCCATGACCTTGTCATCACAATGCTCCATGGCCCTTGTCATCACAATGCTCCAGAATTCTTGTCATCACAATGTTCCATAACCGTGCCATCACAATGCTCCATGGCCCTTGTCATGACAATGCTTCAGAATTCTTCTCATCAAAATGTTCCATGACCGTGTCAACACAATGCTCCATGGCCACCGTCATCACAATGCTCCAGAATTCTTGTCATCACAATGTTCCATGGCCGTGTCATCACAATGCTCCATGCCCCTTGTCATCATAATGCTCCAGAATTCTTGTCATTACTATATTCCATGAAAGTGTCATCACAATGCTCTATGGCGCTTGTCATCAGAATGCTCCAGAATTCTTGTTATCACAATGTTCCATGACCGTGTCATCACAATGCTCCATCGCCTTTGTCATCAGAATGCTCCAGAATTCTTTTTTCTTTTTTTTTTTTTTTCTTTTTTTCTTTTTTTTTTTTCCACACACACACACTGTATTTTATTTTTACAAGAGATAGATAGACTGACACCAAGCATTGTACATGGATGACCACAACAAAAGCAACAATGATTGCAATTACCAAACATGAAACACACTTATACTATGTCATAATATTGACATTCAGTCCAGTAATCCTCCACTGTAACAGCTCCTTTGCTTTGCAGTGAAAATTGATTTGTATATTCTTTTCCTCTGAGTCCTTGTGGGATTTTTTTTTTAATTCAGACAGAAAGTCACAAAAATTTTACTCATCCTCATCCGTTCACTCAGTCCCATGTAATTAATTTCTTTTTTTTCATCTTGATCTTTTGTTAGCACTTTTATGAGTTCATCAGTTTTTCATTAGAGTTCTGAAAATGCTTATTCATTCAGTTCAGCAGTACAGTCAGTTACCAGAAACCTGTACTTGTCAGAGTCTTTTCCATGAATTTCTTGAAGATGAAACTCTTTTATAGGAACATATTTGCAAAATCATCAGAGTACACCCAGAACTGTCTGTAAATGACAAAAGACTTAAAAATGACCATGGTTAAAGATTTGATGAAAGTTCATAATAATGCAGTTGACAAGAAAATTAGTTATTTCTGAGCTATACATTTTAAAGTAATAACTAGGATTATTACTTATAACATTATACCAGAACATATAAGATTTTTAGACGTTTCCTGTAATGTCTGAAACATTTATATTAACATATTTCCATACATATTTCCATACAAATACAAATATAAGATTTTTAGAAATTTCATGTAATGTCTGAAACATTTATATTAACATATTTCCATACAAATACAAATATAAGATTTTTAGAAATTTCATGTAATGTCTGAAACATTTATATTAACATATTTCCATACATATTTCCATACAAATACAAATATAAGATTTTTAGAAATTTCATGTAATGTCTGAAACATTTATATTAACATATTTCCATACATATTTCCATACAAATACAAATATAAGATTTTTAGAAATTTCATGTAATGTCTGAAACATTTATATTAACATATTTATTTCCATACAAATAACCCAATGAAAGTTTAGTATTAGTTGTTTTGTTTGTTTTTTTATACTGCAGGTTCTTATTAGGCATCAGTTTTATACACATCAGTGTATACATGTCAATCCCAATCGCCCAATTCAGCACATCACCATCCCCACCTCATCGCAGTTTTCCCCCCTTGGTGTCCATATGTCCATTCTCTACATCTGTGTCTCAACTTCTGCCCTGCAAACTGGCTCATCTGTACCATTTTTCTACGTTCCACATACATGCATTAACATACGATATTTGTTTTTCTCTTTCTGACTTACTTCACTCTGTATGACAGTCTCTAGATCCATCCACTTCTCAACAAATGACTCAATTTCGTTCCTTTTTATGGCTGAATAATATTCCATCGTATATATGTACCACAACTTCTTTATCCATTCGTCTGTTGATGGGCATTTAGGTTGCTTCCATGACCTGGCTATTGTAAATAGTGCTGCAATGAACATTCGGGTGCACGTGTCTTTTTGAATTACGGTTTTCTCTGGGTATATGCCCAGTAGTGGGATTGCTGGGTCATATGGTAATTCTATTTTTAGTTTTTTAAGGAACCTCCATATTGTTCTCCATAGTGGCTGTATCAATTTACATTCCCACCAACAGTGCAAGAGGGTTCCCTTTTCTCCACACCCTCTCCAGCATTTGTTGTTTGTAGATTTTCTGATGATGCCCATTCTAACAGGAGTGAGGTGATACCTCATTGTAGTTTTGATTTGCATTTCTCTAATAATTAGAGATGTTGAGCATCTTTTCATGTGCTTCGTGGCCGTCTGTATGTCTTCTTTGGAGAAATGTCTATTTAGGTCTTCTGCCCATTTTTGGATTGGGGTGTTTGTTTCTTTGATATTGAGCTGAATGAGCTGTTTATATATTTTGGAGATTAATCCTTTGTCCGTTGATTCATTTGCAAATATTTTCTCCCATTCTGAGGGTTGTCTTTTCGTCTTGTTTATGGTTTCCTTTGCTGTGCAAAAGCTTTGAAGTTTCATTAGGTCCCACTTGTTTATTTTTGTTTTTATTTCCATTACTCTAGGAGGTGGATCGAAAAAGATCTTGCTGTGATTTATGTCAAAGAGTGTTCTTCCTATGTTTTCCTCTAAGAGTTTTATAGTGTCCAGTCTTATATTTAGGTCTCTAATCCATTTTGAGTTTATTTTTGTGTATGGTGTTAGGGAGTATTCTAATTTCATTCTTTTACATGTGGCTGTCCAGTTTTCCCAGCACCACTTATTGAAGAGACTGTCTTTTCTCCATTGTATATCTTTGCCTCCTTTGTCATAGATTAGTTGACCATAGGTGCGTGGGTTAATCTCTGGGCTTTCTATCTTGTTCCATTGATCTATGTTTCTGTTTTTGTGCCAGTACCATATTGTCTTGATTACTGTAGCTTTGTAGTATAGTCTGAAGTCAGGGAGTCTGATTCCTCCAGCTCCATTTTTTTGCCTCAAGACTGCTTTGGCTATTCGGGGTCTTTTGTGTCTCCATACAAATTTTAAGATGATTTGTTCTAGCTCCGTAAAAAATGCCATTGGTAATTTGATAGGGATTGCATTGAATCTGTAGATTGCTTTGGGTAGTATACTCATTTTCACAATGTTGATTCTTCCAATCCAAGAACATGGTATATCTCTCCATCTGTTGGTATCATCTTTAATTTCTTTCATCAGTGTCTTATAGTTTTCTGCATACAGGTCTTTTGTCTCCCTAGGTAGGTTTATTCCTAGGTATTTTATTCTTTTTGTTGCAATGGTAAATGGGAGTGTTTCCATAATTTCTCTTTCAGATTTTTCATCATTAGTGTATAGGAATGCAAGAGATTTCTGTGCATTAATTTTGTAACCTGCAACTTTACCATATTCATTAATTAGCTCTAGCAGTTTTCTGGTGGCAGTTTTAGGATTCACTATGTATAGTATCATGTCATCCGCAAACAGTGACAGTTTTACTTCTTCTTTTCCAATTTGTATTCCTTTTATTTCTTTTTCTTCTCTGATTGCCGTGGCTAGGACTTCCAGAACTATGTTGAATAATAGTGGTGAGAGTGGACATCCTTGTCTCGTTCCTGATCTTAGAGGAAATGCTTTCAGTTTTTCACCATTGAGAATGATGTTTGCTGTGGGTTTGTCATATATGGCCTTTATTATGTTGAGGTAGGTTCCCTCTATGCCCACTTTCTGGAGAGTTTTTATCATAAATGGGTGTTGAATTTTGTCAAAAGCTTTTTCTGCATCTATTGAGATGATCATATGGTTTTTATTCTTCAATTTGTTAATATGGTGTATCACATTGATTGATTTGCGTATATTGAAGAATCCTTGCATCCCTGGGATAAATCCCACTTGATCGTGGTGTATGATCCTTTTAATGTGTTGTTGGATTCTGTTTGCTAGTATTTTGTTGAGGATTTTTGCATCTATATTCATCAGTGATATTGGTCTGTAATTTTCTTTTTTTGTAGTGTCTTTGTCTGGTTTTGGTATCAGGGTGATGGTGGCCTCATAGAATGAGTTTGGGAGAGTTCCTTCCTCTGCAATTTTTTGGAAGAGTTTGAGAAGGATGGGTGTTAGCTCTTCTCTAAATGTTTGATAGAATTCACCTGTGAAGCCATCTGGTCCTGGACTTTTGTTTGTTGGAAGATTTTTAATCACAGTTTCAATTTCATTACTTGTGATTGGTCTGTTGATATTTTCTGTTTCTTCCTGATTCAGTCTTGGAAGGTTATACCTTTCTAAGAATTTGTCCATTTCTTCCAGGTTGTCCATTTTATTGGCATAAAGTTGCTTGTAGTAGTCTCTTAGGATGTTTTGTATTTCTGCGGTGTCTGTTGTAACTTCTCCTTTTTCATTTCTGATTTTATTGATTTGAGTCCTCTCCCTCTTTTTCTTGATGAGTCTGGCTAATGGCTTATCAATTTTGTTTATCTTCTCAAAGAACCAACTTTTAGTTTTATTGATCTTTGCTATTGTTTTCTTTGTTTCTATTTCATTTATTTCTGCTCTGATCTTTATGATTTCTTTCCTTCTGCTAACTTTGGGTTTTGTTTGTTCTTCTTTCTCTAGTTTCTTTAGGTGTAAAGTTAGATTGTTTACTTGAGATTTTTCTTGTTTCTTTAGGTAGGCTTGTATAGCTATAAACTTCCCTCTTAGAACCGCTTTTGCTGCATCCCATAGGTTTTGGGTCGTCGTGTTTTCATTGTCATTTGTCTCTAGGTATTTTTTTATTTCCTGTTTGATTTCTTCAGTGATCTCTTGGTTATTTAGTAACGTATTGTTTAGCCTCCATGTGTTTGTCTTTTTTACGTTTTTTTCCCTGTAATTCATTTCTAATCTCATAGCGTTCTGGTCAGAAAAGATGCTTGATATGATTTCAATTTTCTTAAATTTACTGAGGCTTGATTTGTGACCCAAGATGTGATCTATCCTGGAGAATGTTCCGTGTGCACTTGAGAAGAACGTGTAATCTGCCGTTTTTGGATGGAATGTCCTATATATATATCAATTAAATCTATCTGGTCTATTGTGTCATTTAAAGCTTCTGTTTCCTTATTTATTTTCATTTTGGATGATCTGTCCATTGGTGTAAGTGAGGTGTTAAAGTCCCCCACTATTATTGTGTTACTGTCGATTTCCTCTTTTATAGCTGTTAGCAGTTGCCTTATGTATTGAGGTGCTCCTATGTTGGGTGCATATATATTTATAATTGTTATATCTTCTTCTTGGATTGATCCCTGGATCATTATGTAGTGTCCTTCCTTGTCTCTTGTAACATTCTTTATTTTAAAGTCTATTTTATCTGATATGAGTATAGCTACTCCAGCTTTCTTTTGATTTCCATTTGCATGGAATATCTTTTTCCATCCCCTCACTTTCAGTCTGTATGTGTCCCTAGGTCTGAAGTGGGTCTCTTGTAGACAGCATATATATGGGTCTTGTTTTTGTATCCATTCAGCCAGTCTATGTCTTTTGGTTGGGGCATTTAATCCATTCACGTTTAAGGTAATTATCGATATGTATGTTCCTATGACCATTTTCTTAATTGTTTTGGGTTTGTTTTTGTAGGTCCTTTTCTTCTCTTGTGTTTCCCACTTAGAGAAGTTCCTTTAGCATTTGTTGTAGAGCTGGCTTGGTGGTGCTGAATTCTCTTAGCTTTTGCTTGTCTGTAAAGCTTTTGATTTCTCCATCAAATCTAAATGAGATCCTTGCTGGGTAGAGTAATCTTGGTTGTAGGTTCTTCCCTTTCATCACTTTAAGTATTTCATGCCACTCCCTTCTGGCTTGCAGAGTTTCTGCTGAGAAATCAGCTGTTAACCTTATGGGGGTTCCCTTGTATGTTATTTGTCGTTTTTCCCTTGCTGCTTTCAATAATTTTTCTTTGTCTTTAATTTTTGCCACTTTGATTACTATGTGTCTCGGCGTGTTTCTCCTTGGGTTTATTCTGTATGGGACTCTCTGCGCTTCCTGGACTTGGGTGGCTATTTCCTTTCCCATGTTAGGGAAGTTTTCGATTATAATCTCTTCAAATATTTTCTCTGGTCCTTTCTCTCTCTCTTCTCCTTCTGGGACCCCTATAATGCGAATGTTGTTGCGTTTAATGTTGTCCCAGAGGTCTCTTAGGCTGTCTTCATTTCTTTTTATTCTTTTTTCTTTAGTCTGTTCCGCAGCAGTGAATTCCACCATTCTGTCTTCCAGGTCACTTATCCGTTCTTCTGCCTCAGTTATTCTGCTATTGATTCCTTCTAGTGTAGTTTTCATTTCAGTTATTGTATTGGTCATCTCTGTTTGTTTGTTCTTTAATTCTTCTAGGTCTTTGTTAATCATTTCTTGCATCTTCTCAATCTTTGCCTCCATTCTTATTCCGAGGTCCTGGATCATCTTCACTATCATTATTCTGAATTCTTTTTCTGGAAGGTTGCCTATCTCCACTTCATTTGGTTGTTTTTCTGGGGTTTTTTCTTGTTCCTTCATCTGGTACATAGCCCTCTGCCTTTTCATCTTCTCTGTCTTTCTGTAACTGTGGTTTTTGGTCCACAGGCTGCAGGATTGTAGTTTTTCTTGCTTCTGTTGTCTGCCCTCTGGTGGTTGAGGCTATCTAAGAGGCTTGATGGGAGGCTCTGGTGGTGGGTAGAGCTGACTGTTGCTGTGGCGGTCAGAGCTCAGTAAAACCTTAATCCACTTGACTGTTGATGGGTGGGGCTGGGTTCCTTCCCTGTTGCTGTGGCGATCAGAGCCCAGTAAAACCTTAATCCACTTGACTGTTGATGGGTGGGGCTGGGTTCCCTCCCTGTTGGTTGTTTTGCCTGAGGCAACCCAACACTGGAGCCTACCCGTGCTCTTTGGTGGGGTTAATGGCAGACTCTGGGAGGGCTCACGCCAAGGAGAACTTCCCAGGACCTCTGCTGCCAGTGTCCTTATCCCCACGGTGAAACAGAGCCACCACTCGCCTCTGCAGGAGACCCCCCAACACCAGCAGGTACGTCTGGTTCAGTCTCCCCCAGGGTCACTGCTCCTTCCCCTGGGTCCCGATGCACACATTACTTTGTGTGTGCCCTCCAAGAGTGGGGTCTCTGTTTCCCCCAGTCCTGTCACAGTCCTGCAATCAATTCCCACTAGACTTCAAAGTCTGATTCTCTAGGAATTCCTCCTCCCTTTGCCGGACCCCCAGGTTGGGAAGCCTGAGGTGGGGCTCAGAACCTTCACTCCAGTGGGTGGACTTCTGTGGTATAAGTGTTCGCCAGTCTGTGAGTCACCCACCCAGCAGTTATGGGATTTGATTTTACTCTGATTGCGCCCCTCCTACCGTCTCACTGTGGCTTCTCCTCTGTCCTTGGACGTGGGGTGTCCTCCTTGGTGAAGTCCAGGGTCTTCCTGTCAATGATTGTCCAGCAGCCAGTTGTGATTCTGGTGCTCTCGCAAGAGGGAGTGAGAGCACGTCCTTCTACTCCGCCATCTTGGTTAATCTCCTGAAATTTCTTGCCTCAAAAAAGCTCCAAAACTTCTTGTCTCCTCACTCTACGTTTCAGACTCTCCATCCTCTGCTGGTTTGTGCTTCCTCAGGGCTCTTTTATTAGCTCTCTCCTGTTCCTGCTCTTAGCTTTCCTGCTGAGCCCTGAGCTCGCTGCCTCTTCCGCTTCAGGAGGTGCTGAGTCCGTCCCTCGCGGAGCCTCCGCGGCTTGTGTCTTAGCTTTCGTCTTAGCTTTCAGGCTTTTTTGAACATTTTTTTTCCAGACCGGGTCCAGAAACTGGCTGGAGTTGAACTGGGTCTGACTTAAAAACCAGACCGGTGCTCCAGAATTCTTGTCATCAAAATGTTCCATGACCGTGTCATCACAATGCTCGATGGCCCTTGTCAGCACAATGCTCCAGAATTCTTGTCATCACAATGTTCCATGGCCGTGTCATCACAATGCTCCATGGCCCTTGTCATCATAATGCTCCAGAATTCTTGTCATCACAATGTTCCATGACCGTATCATCACAATGCTCCATGGCCCTTGTCAGCACAATGCTCCGGAATTCTTCTCATCACAATGTTCCATGACCGTGTCATCACAATGCTCCTTGGCCCTTGTCATCACAATGCTCCAGAATTCTTGTCATCACAATGTTCCATGACCGTGTCATCACAATGCTCCATGGCCCTTGTCGTGACAATGCTCCAGAATTCTTCTCATCAAAATGTTCCATGACCGTGTCAACACAATGCTCCATGGCCACTGTCATCACAATGCTCCAGAATTCTTGTCATCACAATGTTCCATGGCCGTGTCATCACAATGCTCCATGGCCCTTGTCATCAGAATGCTCCAGAATTCTTGTCATCACAATGTTCCATGACCGTGTCATCACAATGCTCCATCGCCTTTGTCATCAGAATGCTCCAGAATTCTTGTCATCAAAATGTTCCATGACCGTGTCATCACAATGCTCCATGGCCCTTTTCAGCACAATGTTCCGGAATTCTTGTCATCACAATGTTCCATGAACGTGTCATCACAATGCTCCATGGCCCTTGTCATCACAATGCTCCAGAATTCTTGTCATCACAATGTTCCATGACCGTGTCATCACAATGCTCCATGGCCCTTGTCATGACAACGCTCCAGAATTCTTCTCATCACAATGTTCCATGACCGTGTCATCACAATGCTCCATAGCCATTGTCATCACAATGCTCCCGAATTCTTGTCATCACAATGTTCCATGGCCCTGTCATCACAATGCTCCATGGCCCTTGTCATCATAATGCTCCAGAATTCTTGTCATCACAATGATCCATGACAGTGTCATCACAATGCTCCATGGCCCTTGTCATGACAATGCTCCAGAATTCTTCTCATCACAATGTTCCATGACCGTGTCATCACAATGCTCCATGGCCATTGTCATCACAACGCTCCCGAATTCTTGTCAACACAATATTCCATGGCCCTGTCATCACAATGCTCCATGGCCCTTGTCATCATAATGCTCCAGAATTCTTGTCATCACAATGTTCCATGACCGTGTCATCACAATGCTCCATGGCCCTTGTCGGCACAATATTCCATGATAATTTTTCTCACAATACTCCATGACCACTGTCATCACAGAGTTTTCTGCCCATATCATCACAATGTTCCTTGTCACCTTTAATCACAATGCTCCATGCCCTTTCAACACAATGCTCCAGAAATCTTGTCATCGCAATGTTCCTTGACCATGTCATCACAATGCTCCATGACCCTTGTCATCACAATGATCCAGAATTCTTCTCATCACAATGTTCCATGACAGTGTCATCACAAAGCTCCATGGCCCTTGTCATCGCAATGCTGCAGAATTCTTGTCATCACAATGTTCCATGACCGTGTCATCACAATGCTCCATGGCCCTTGTCATCATAATGCTCCAGAATTCTTGTCATCACAATGTTCCATGACCGTGTCATCACTATGCTCCATGACCCTTGTCAGCACAATGCTCCAGAATTCTTGTCGTCACAATGTTCCATGACCGTGTCATCACAATGCTACATGACCCTGGTCATCACACTTCTCCATGACCTTTGTCATCACAATGCTCTATGTCGCTTTTCATCACAATTCTCAATGACCACTTTAATCACTATGCTCGCTGACCATTTTCATCATGTTTCTCTAGTGTCATTACAATACCCCATGGCCCCTTTCTTCACAATGCTCCATGATGCCTGTCATCACAATGCTCCATGGCTTTTGTTATCACAATGCTCCAGGACCAGTTTCATCACAATTCTCCATCCCATTTGTCATCATGGTGCACAATGAAACCTTTCATTAAAATGCTCCATGACACTAGTCATCACAATACTCCATGGCCTTTATCGTCACAATGCTCCCATGCACTTTTCATCACGATGTTCCATGAATACGTTCATCACATTGCTCCATGACCATTGTCATCACAATAGTCCATACCCTTGTCAACACAATGCTGCATAATCCCTGTCATCACAATTCTCCATGACTGCTGTCATCACAATAATCCAGGACAATTTTCCTCACAGTGCTCCATGATACTTTTCATCACAATTCCTAGATGATCAATGTCACACAATGCCCCATGACACTTGTCATCACAATTCGCTATGACCCTTGTCATCACAATACTCGATGAACCGTGCCATCACAGTGTTCCAGGACACATGTCATCACAATGATCCATGTCTACTTCCATCACAATGCTCCAGTACCCCTGTCATCACAATGCTCCATGGCCCCTGTTATCATATTGCTCCATGATCTCTTTCATCACAATGCTCCATGACCACTGTCATCACCATGCCTCATAACGGCTCTCATCTCAATGCTCCATGGCCCCTTTCATCACAATGCTCCATGAACCCTGTCATCACAATGTACCCTGCCCTTTTCATCACAAAGCTCTGTGGGCCCTGTCATCACAATGCTCCATGCCCTTGTCATCACAATGCTCCATGGCTTTGTCATCACAATGTTCCATGGCCCCTGTCATCACAGTGCTCCATGATACCTTTCATCGCAAATCTAGATGACCACTGTCATCACAATGCCCCATGACAGATGTCATCACAATTCGCCATGGTCCTTGTCATCACAATGCTCCATGAAACGTGTCATCACAGGGTTCCAGGACACTTTTCATCACAATGATCCAAGATCACATTCATCACAGTGCTCCATGAAACCTGTCATCTCAATGCTCCATAGCCTTTGTATTCACAATGCTCCATGGCCCCTGTAATCACAGTGCTCCATGACACTTTTCATCACAATGCTCCAAGACCGCTCTCAACACAATGCCCCATGAGGCCTGACATCACAAATCTCCATAGCCTCTCTTACAAAAAAGCTCCATGATCGCTGTCAGCAAAATGTTCCATGAAACTTTTCGTCACAATACTGCATGACCACTGTCATCACAGAGTTCTCTACCCATATCATCACAATGTTCCTTGTCACCTTTAATCACAATGCTCCATGCCCTTTCATCACAATGCTCCAGAAATCTTTTTCATCGCAATGTTCCTTGACTGTGTCATCACAATGCTCCATGGCCGTCATCAGCACAATGCTCCAGAATACATGTCATCACAATGTTCCATGACCGTGTCATCACAATGCTCCATGGCCCTTGTCATCACAATGCTCCGGAATTCTTCTCATCACATTGTTCCATGACCGTGTCATCACAATGCTCCATGGCCCTATTCAGCACAATGCTCCAGAATTCTTGTCATCACAATGTTCCATGGCCGTGTCATCACAATGCTCCATGGCCCTTGTCATCATAATGCTCGAGAATTCTTCTCATCACAATGTTCCATGACCGTGTCATCAAAATGCTCCATGGCCCTTGTCATCACAATGCTCCGGAATTCTTCTCAAAACATTGTTCCATGACCGTGTCATCACAATGCTCCATGGCCATTGTCATCACAACGCTCCCGAATTCTTGTCAACACAATATTCCATGGCCCGGTCATCACAATGCTCCATGGCCCTTGTCATCATAATGCTCCAGAATTCTTGTCATCACAATCTTCCATGACCGTGTCATCACAATGCTCCATGGCCCTTGTCAGCACAATGTTCCATGACACTTTTCGTCACAATACTGCATGACCACTGTCATCACAGAGTTCTCTGCCCATATCATCACAATGTTCCTTGTCACCTTTAATCACAATGCTCCATGCCCTTTCAACACAATGCTGCAGAAATATTGTCATCGCAATGTTCCTTGATCATGTCATCACAATGCTCCATGACCCTTGTCATCACAATGCTCCAGAATTCTTGTCATCACAAAGTTACATGACCGTGTCATCACAATGCTACATGACCCTGGTCATCACAGTTCTCCATGACCTTTGTCATCACAATGCTCTATGTCGCTTTTCATCACAATTCTCAATGACCACTTTAATCACTATGCTCGCTGACCATTTTCATCAATTTTCTCTAGTGTCATTACAATACCCCATGCCCCATTTCTTCACAATGCTCCAATATGCCTGTCACCACAATGCTCCATGGCTTTTGTTATCACAATGCTCCAGGACCAGTTTCATCACAATTCTCCATCTCCTTTGTCTTCATGGTGCACAATGAAACCTTTCATTAAAATGCTCCATGACACTAGTCATCACAATACTCCATGGCCTTTATCGTCACAATGCTCCCATGCACTTTTCATCACGATGTTCCATGAATACGTTCATCACATTGCTCCATGACCATTGTCATCACAATAGTCCATACCCTTGTCAACACAATGCTGCATAATCCCTGTCATCACAATTCTCCATGACTGCTGTCATCACAATAATCCAGGACAATTTTCATCACAGTGCTCCATGATACCTTTCATCACAATTCCTAGATGATCAATGTCACACAATGCCCCATGACACTTGTCATCACAATTCGCTATGACCCTTGTCATCACAATACTCGATGAACCGTGTCATCACAGTGTTCCAGGACCCATGTCATCACAATGATCCATGTCTACTTCCATCACAATGCTCCAATACCCCTGTCATCACAATGCTCCTTGTCCCCTGTTATCATATTGCTCCATGATCTCTTTCATCACAATGCTCCATGACCACTGTCATCACCATGCCTCATAACGGCTCTCATCTCAATGCTCCATGGCCCCTTTCGTCACAATGCTCCATGCACCCTGTCATCACAATGTACCCTGCCCTTTTCATCACAAAGCTCCGTGCCCCTTTCATCACAATGCTCCATGCCCTTGTCATCAAAATGCTCCATGCCAATGTCATCAAAATGCCCCATGACACTTGTCATCACAATGCTCCATGGCCTTTGTCATCACAATGTTCCATGGCCCCTGTCATCACAGTGCTCCATGATACCTTTCATCGCAAATCTAGATGACCACTGTCATCACAATGCCCCATGACAGATGTCATCACAATTCGCCATGGTCCTTGTCATCACAATGCTCCATGAACCGTGTCATCACAAGGTTCCAGGACACATGTCATCACAATGATCCAAGACCACATTCATCACAGTGCTCCATGAACCCTGTCATCTCAATGCTCCATAGCCTTTATATTCACAATGCTCCATGGCCCCTGTAATCACAGTGCTCCATGACCCTTTTCATCACAATGCTCCAAGACCGCTCTCAACACCATGCCCCTTGACGCCTGACATCACAAATCTCCATAGCCTCTCTTACCAAAAAGCTCCATGATCGCTGTCAGCAGAATGTTCCATGACACTTTTCGTCACAATACTGCATGACCACTGTCATCACAGAGTTCTCTGCCCATATCATCACAATGTTCCTTGTCACCTTTAATCACAATGCTCCATGCCCTTTCATCACAATGCTCCAGAAATCTTTTTCATCGCAATGTTCCTTGACTGTGTCATCACAATGCTCGATGGCCGTCATCAGCACAATGCTCCAGAATTCTTGTCATCACAATGTTCCATGACCGTGTCATCACAATGCTCCATGGCCCTTGTCATCACAATGCTCCGGAATTCTTCTCATCACATTGTTCCATGACCGTGTCATCACAATGCTCCATGGCCCTTTTCAGCACAATGCCCCAGAATTCCTGTCATCACAATGTTCCATGACCGTGTCATCACAATGCTCCATGGCCCTTGTCATCACAATGCTCCAGAATGCTTGTCATCACAATGTTCCATACCGTGTCATCACAATGCTCCATGGCCATTGTCATCACAATGCTCCAGAATTCTTGTCATCACAATGTTCCATGGCCGTGTCATCACAATGCTCCATGGCCCTTGTCATCATAATGCTCCAGAATTCTTGTCATCACAATGTTCCATGACCGTATCATCACAATTCTCCATGGCCCTTGTCAGCACAATGCTCCAGAATTCTTCTCATCACAATGTTCCATGACAGTGTCATCACAATGCTCCATGGCCCTTGTCATCACAATGCTCCAGAATTCTTTTCATCACAATGTTCCATAACCGTGCCATCACAATGCTCCATGGCCCTTGTCATGACAAGGCTTCAGAATTCTTCTCATCAAAATGTTCCATGACCGTGTCAACACAATGCTCCATGGCCACCATCATCACAATGCACCAGAATTCTTGTCATCACAATGTTCCATGGCCGTGTCATCACAATGCTCCATGCCCCTTGTCATCATAATGTTCCAGAATTCTTGTCATTACTATAATCCATGAAAGTGTCATCACAATGCTCTATGGCGCTTGTCATCAGAATGCTCCAGAATTCTTGTTAGCACAATATTCCATGACCGTGTCATCACAATGCTCCATGGCCCTTGTCATCACAATGCTCCAGAATTCTTGTCATCACAATGTTCCATGACCGTGTCATCACAATGCTCTATGGCCCTTGTCATGACAATGCTCCAGAATTCTCCTCATCAAAATGTTCCATGACCGTGTCAACACAATGCTCCATGGCCACTGTCATCACAATGCTCCAGAATTCTTCTCATCACAATGTTCCATGGCCGTGTCATCACAATGCTCCATGCCCCTTGTCATCATAATGCTCCAGAATTCTTGTCATTACTATATTCCATGAACCCGTCATCACAATGCTCTATGGCGCTTGTCATCACAATTCTCAATGACCTCTTTAATCACTATGCTCGCTGACCATTTTCATCAATTTTCTCTAGTGTCATTACAATACCCCATGCCCTATTTCTTCACAATGCTCCATGATGCCTGTCATCACAATGCTCCATGGCTTTTGTTATCACAATGCTCCAGGACCAGTTTCATCACAATTCTCCATCCCCTTTGTCATCATGGTGCACAATGAAACCTTTCATTAAAATGCTCCATGACACTAGTCATCACAATACTCCATGGCCTTTATCGTCACAATGCTCCCATGCACTTTTCATCACGATGTTCCATGAATACGTTCATCACATTGCTCCATGACCATTGTCATCACAATAGTCCATACCCTTGTCAACACAATGCTGCATAATCCCTGTCATCACAATTCTCCATGACTGCTGTCATCACAATAATCCAGGACAATTTTCATCACAGTGCTCCATGATACCTTTCATCACAATTCCTAGATGATCAATGTCACACAATGCCCCATGACACTTGTCATCACAATTCGCTATGACCCTTGTCATCACAATACTCGATGAACCGTGCCATCACAGTGTTCCAGGACACATGTCATCACAATGATCCATGTCTACTTCCATCACAATGCTCCAGTACCCCTGTCATCACAATGCTCCTTGGCCCCTGTTATCATATTGCTCCATGATCTCTTTCATCACAATGCTCCATGACCACTGTCATCACCATGCCTCATAACGGCTCTCATCTCAATGCTCCATGGCCCCTTTCATCACAATGCTCCATGAACCCTGTCATCACAATGTACCCTGCCCTTTTCATCACAAAGCTCCGTGCCCCTTTCATCACAATGCTCCATGCCCTTGTCATCAAAATGCTCCAGAACTCTTGTCATCATAATGCTCCATGCCAATGTGATCAAAATGCCCCATGACACTTGGCATCACAATGCTCCATGGCCTTTGTCATCACAAGGTTCCATGGCCCCTGTCATCACAGTGCTCCATGATACCTTTCATCGCAAATCTAGATGACCACTGTCATCACAATGCCCCATGACAGATGTCATCACAATTCGCCATGGTCCTTGTCATCACAATGCTCCATGAACCGTGTCATCACAAGGTTCCAGGACACTTGTCATCACAATGATCCAAGATCACATTCATCACAGTGCTCCATGAACCCTGTCATCTCAATGCTCCATAGCCTTTGTATTCACAATGCTCCATGGCCCCTGTAATCACAGTGCTCCATGACCCTTTTCATCACAATGCTCCAAGACCGCTCTCAACACAATGCCCCATGACGCCTGACATCACAAATCTCCATAGCCTCTCTTACCAAAAAGCTCCATGATCGCTGTTAGCAGAATGTTCCATGACACTTTTCGTCACAATACTGCATGACCACTGTCATCACAGAGTTCTCTGCCCATATCATCACAATGTTCCTTGTCACCTTTAATCACAATGCTCCATGCCCTTTCATCACAATGCTCCAGAAATCTTTTTCATCGCAATGTTCCTTGATTGTGTCATCACAATGCTCGATGGCCGTCATCAGCACAATGCTCCAGAATTCTTCTCATTACTATATTCCATGAACCTGTCATCACCATGCTCTATGGCGCTTGTCATCAGAATGCTCCAGAATTCTTGTTATCACAATGTTCCATGACCGTGTCATCACAATGCTCCATCGCCTTTGTCATCAGAATGCTCCAGCATTCTTGTCATCAAAATGTTCCATTTCCGTGTCATCACAATGCTCCATGGCCCTTGTCAGCACAATGCTCCAGAATTCTTGTCATCACAATGTTCCATGACCGTGTCATCACAATGCTCCATGGCCCTTGTCATCACAATGCTCCAGAATTCTTGTCATCACAATGTTCCATGACCGTGTCATCACAATGCTCCATGGCCCTTGTCATGACAACGCTCCAGAATTCTTCTCATCACAATGTTCCATGACCGTGTCATCACAATGCTCCATAGCCATTGTCATCACAATGCTCCCGAATTCTTGTCATCACAATGTTCCATGGCCCTGTCATCACAATGCTCCATGGCCCTTGTCATCATAATGCTCCAGAATTCTTGTCATCACAATGTTCCATGACAGTGTCATCACAATGCTCCATGGCACTTGTCATGACAATGCTCCAGAATTCTTCTCATCACAATGTTCCATGACAGTGTCATCACAATGCTCCATGGCCCTTTTCATCATAATGCTCCAGAATTCTTGTCATCACAATGTTCCATGACCGTGTCATCACAATGCTCCATGGCCCTTGTCAGCACAATGTTCCATGACACTTTTTGTCACAATAGTCCATGACCACTGTCATCACAGAGTTTTCTGCCCATATCATCACAATGTTCCTTGTCACCTTTAATCACAATGCTCCATGCCCTTTCATCACAATGCTCCAGAAATCTTGTCATCGCAATGTTCCTTGACCATGTCATCACAATGCTCCATGACCCTTGTCATCACAATGATCCAGAATTCTTGTCATCACAATGTTCCTTGACCATGTCATCACAATGCTCCATGACCCTTGTCATCACAATGATCCAAAATTCTTCTCATCACAATGTTCCATGACCGTGTCATCACAATGCTCCATAGCCATTTTCATCACAATGCTCCCAAATTCTTGTCATCACAATGTTCCATGGCCCTGTCATCACAATGCTCCATGGCACTTGTCATCACAATGCTGCAGAATTCTTGTCCTCACAATGTTCCATGACCGTGTCATCACAATGCTCCATGACCCTTGTCATCACAATGCTCCAGAATTCTTGTCATCACAATGTTCCATGACCATGTCATCACAATGGTCCATGGCCCTTGTCAGCACAATGCTCCAGAATTCTTGTCATCACAATGTTCCATGGCCCTGTCATCACAATGCTCCATGGCCCTTTTCATCATAATGCTCCAGAATTCTTGTCATCACAATGTTCCATGACCGTGTCATCACAATGCTCCATGGCCCTTGTCAGCACAATGCTCCAGAATTCTTCTCATGACAATGTTCCATGACCGTGTCATCACAATGCTCCATGGCCCTTGTCATCGCAATGCTGCAGAATTCTTTTCATCACAATGTTCCATGACCGTGTCATCACAATGCTCCATGACCCTTGTCATCACAATGCTCCAGAATTCTTGTCATCACAATGTTCCATGACCATGTCATCACAATGGTCCATGGCCCTAGTCAGGACAATGCTCCAGAATTATTGTCATCACAAGGCTACATGACCCTGGTCATCACAGTTCTCCATGACCTTTGTCATCACAATGCTCTATGTCGCTTTTCATCACAATTCTCAATGACCACTTTAATCACTATGCTCGCTGACCATTTTCATCATATTTCTCTGGTGTCATTACAATACCCCATGGCCCCTTTCTTCACAATGCTCCATGATGCCTGTCATCACAATGCTCCATGGCTTTTGTTATCACAATGCTCCAGGACCAGTTTCATCACAATTCTCCATCCCCTTTGTCATCATGGTGCACAATGAAACCTTTCATTAAAATGCTCCATGACACTAGTCATCACAATACTCCATGGCCTTTATCGTCACAATGCTCCCATGCACTTTTCATCACGATGTTCCATGAATACGTTCATCACATTGCTCCATGACCATTGTCATCACAATAGTCCATACCCTTGTCAACACAATGCTGCATAATCCCTGTCATCACAATTCTCCATGACTGCTGTCATCACAATAATCCAGGACAATTTTCATCACAGTGCTCCATGATACCTTTCATCACAATTCCTAGATGATCAATGTCACACAATGCCCCATGACACTTGTCATCACAATTCGCTATGACCCTTGTCATCACAATACTCGATGAACCGTGTCATCACAGTGTTCCAGGACCCATGTCATCACAATGATCCATGTCTACTTCCATCACAATGCTCCAATACCCCTGTCATCACAATGCTCCTTGGCCGCTGTTATCATATTGCTCCATGATCTCTTTCATCACAATGCTCCATGACCACTGTCATCACCATGCCTCATAACGGCTCTCACCTCAATGCTCCATGGCCCCTTTCATCACAATGCTCCATGAACCCTGTCATCACAATGTACCCTGCCCTTTCCATCACAAAGCTCCGTGGGCCCTGTCATCACAATGCTCCATGCCCTTGTCATCAAAATGCTCCAGAACTCTTGTCATCATAATGCTCCATGCCAATGTCATCAAAATGCCCCATGACACTTGTCATCACAATGCTCCATGGCCTTTGTCATCACAATGTTCCATGGCCCCTGTCATCACAGTGCTCCATGATACCTTTCATCGCAAATCTAGATGACCACTGTCATCACAATGCCCCATGACAGATGTCATCACAATTCGCCATGGTCCTTGTCATCACAATGCTCCATGAACCGTGTCATCACAAGGTTCCAGGACACTTGTCATCACAATGATCCAAGATCACATTCATCACAGTGCTCCATGAACCCTGTCATCTCAATGCTCCATAGCCTTTGTATTCACAATGCTCCATGGCCCCTGTAATCACAGTGCTCCATGACCCTTTTCATCACAATGCTCCAAGACCGCTCTCAACACCATGCCCCATGACGCCTGACATCACAAATCTCCATAGCCTCTCTTACCAAAAAGCTCCATGATCGCTGTCAGCAGAATGTTCCATGACACTTTTCGTCACAATACTGCATGACCACTGTCATCACAGAGTTCTCTGCCCATATCATCACAATGTTCCTTGTCACCTTTAATCACAATGCTCCATGCCCTTTCATCACAATGCTCCAGAAATCTTTTTCATCGCAATGTTCCTTGACTGTGTCATCACAATGCTCGATGGCCGTCATCAGCACAATGCTCCAGAATTCTTGTCATCACAATGTTCCATGACCGTGTCATCACAATGCTCCATGGCCCTTTTCATCACAATTCTCCGGAATTCTTCTCATCATATTGTTCCATGACCGTGTCATCACAATGCTCCATGGCCCTTTTCAGCACAATGCCCCAGAATTCCTGTCATCACAATGTTCCATGACCGTGTCATCACAATGCTCCATGGCCCTTGTCATCACAATGCTCCAGAATTCTTGTCATCACAATGTTCCATACCGTGTCATCACAATGCTCCATGGCCATTGTCATCACAATGCTCCAGAATTCTTGTCATCACAATGTTCCATGGCCGTGTCATCACAATGCTCCATGGCCCTTGTCATCATAATGCTCCAGAATTCTTGTCATCACAATGTTCCATGACCGTATCATCACAATGCTCCATGGCCCTTGTCAGCACAATGCTCCAGAATTCTTCTCATCACAATGTTCCATGACCTTGTCATCACAATGCTCCATGGCCCTTGTCATCACAATGCTCCAGAATTCTTGTCATCACAATGTTCCATAACCGTGCCATCACAATGCTCCATGGCCCTTGTCATGACAATGCTTCAGAATTCTTCTCATCAAAATGTTCCATGACCGTGTCAACACAATGCTCCATGGCCACCGTCATCACAATTCTCCAGAATTCTTGTCATCACAATGTTCCATGGCCGTGTCATCACAATGCTCCATGCCCCTTGTCATCATAATGCTCCAGAATTCTTGTCATTACTATATTCCATGAAAGTGTCATCACAATGCTCTATGGCGCTTGTCATCAGAATGCTACAGAATTCTTGTTATCACAATGTTCCATGACCGTGTCATCACAATGCTCCATCGCCTTTGTCATCAGAATGCTCCAGAATTCTTTTTTTCTTTTTTTTTTTTTTTTTCTTTTTTTCTTTTTTTTTTCCACACGCACACACTGTATTTTATTTTTACAAGAGATAGATAGACTGACACCAAGCATTGTACATGGATGACCACAACAAAAGCAACAATGATTGCAATTACCAAACATGAAACACACTTATACTATGTCATAATATTGACATTCAGTCCAGTAATCCTCCACTGTAACAGCTCCTTTACTTTGCAGTGAAAATTGATTTGTATATTCTTTTCCTCTGAGTCCTTGTGGGATTTTTTTTTTAATTCAGACAGAAAGTCACAAAAATTTTACTCATCCTCATCCGTTCACTCAGTCCCATGTAATTAATTTCTTTTTTTTCATCTTGATCTTTTGTTAGCACTTTTATGAGTTCATCAGTTTTTCATTAGAGTTCTGAAAATGCTTATTCATTCAGTTCAGCAGTACAGTCAGTTACCAGAAACCTGTACTTGTCAGAGTCTTTTCCATGAATTTCTTGAAGATGAAACTCTTTTATAGGAACATATTTGCAAAATCATCAGAGTACACCCAGAACTGTCTGTAAATGACAAAAGACTTAAAAATGACCATGGTTAAAGATTTGATGAAAGTTCATAATAATGCAGTTGACAAGAAAATTAGTTATTTCTGAGCTATACATTTTAAAGTAATAACTAGGATTATTACTTATAACATTATACCAGAACATATAAGATTTTTAGACGTTTCCTGTAATGTCTGAAACATTTATATTAACATATTTCCATACATATTTCCATACAAATACAAATATAAGATTTTTAGAAATTTCATGTAATGTCTGAAACATTTATATTAACATATTTCCATACATATTTCCATACAAATACAAATATAAGATTTTTAGAAATTTCATGTAATGTCTGAAACATTTATATTAACATATTTCCATACATATTTCCATACAAATACAAATATAAGATTTTTAGAAATTTCATGTAATGTCTGAAACATTTATATTAACATATTTCCATACATATTTCCATACAAATACAAATATAAGATTTTTAGAAATTTCATGTAATGTCTGAAACATTTATATTAACATATTTATTTCCATACAAATAACCCAATGAAAGTTTAGTATTAGTTGTTTTGTTTGTTTTTTTATACTGCAGGTTCTTATTAGGCATCAGTTTTATACACATCAGTGTATACATGTCAATCCCAATCGCCCAATTCAGCACATCACCATCCCCACCTCATCGCAGTTTTCCCCCCTTGGTGTCCATATGTCCATTCTCTACATCTGTGTCTCAACTTCTGCCCTGCAAACTGGCTCATCTGTACCATTTTTCTACGTTCCACATACATGCATTAACATACGATATTTGTTTTTCTCTTTCTGACTTACTTCACTCTGTATGACAGTCTCTAGATCCATCCACTTCTCAACAAATGACTCAATTTCGTTCCTTTTTATGGCTGAATAATATTCCATCGTATATATGTACCACAACTTCTTTATCCATTCGTCTGTTGATGGGCATTTAGGTTGCTTCCATGACCTGGCTATTGTAAATAGTGCTGCAATGAACATTCGGGTGCACGTGTCTTTTTGAATTACGGTTTTCTCTGGGTATATGCCCAGTAGTGGGATTGCTGGGTCATATGGTAATTCTATTTTTAGTTTTTTAAGGAACCTCCATATTGTTCTCCATAGTGGCTGTATCAATTTACATTCCCACCAACAGTGCAAGAGGGTTCCCTTTTCTCCACACCCTCTCCAGCATTTGTTGTTTGTAGATTTTCTGATGATGCCCATTCTAACAGGAGTGAGGTGATACCTCATTGTAGTTTTGATTTGCATTTCTCTAATAATTAGAGATGTTGAGCATCTTTTCATGTGCTTCGTGGCCGTCTGTATGTCTTCTTTGGAGAAATGTCTATTTAGGTCTTCTGCCCATTTTTGGATTGGGGTGTTTGTTTCTTTGATATTGAGCTGAATGAGCTGTTTATATATTTTGGAGATTAATCCTTTGTCCGTTGATTCATTTGCAAATATTTTCTCCCATTCTGAGGGTTGTCTTTTCGTCTTGTTTATGGTTTCCTTTGCTGTGCAAAAGCTTTGAAGTTTCATTAGGTCCCACTTGTTTATTTTTGTTTTTATTTCCATTACTCTAGGAGGTGGATCGAAAAAGATCTTGCTGTGATTTATGTCAAAGAGTGTTCTTCCTATGTTTTCCTCTAAGAGTTTTATAGTGTCCAGTCTTATATTTAGGTCTCTAATCCATTTTGAGTTTATTTTTGTGTATGGTGTTAGGGAGTATTCTAATTTCATTCTTTTACATGTGGCTGTCCAGTTTTCCCAGCACCACTTATTGAAGAGACTGTCTTTTCTCCATTGTATATCTTTGCCTCCTTTGTCATAGATTAGTTGACCATAGGTGCGTGGGTTAATCTCTGGGCTTTCTATCTTGTTCCATTGATCTATGTTTCTGTTTTTGTGCCAGTACCATATTGTCTTGATTACTGTAGCTTTGTAGTATAGTCTGAAGTCAGGGAGTCTGATTCCTCCAGCTCCATTTTTTTGCCTCAAGACTGCTTTGGCTATTCGGGGTCTTTTGTGTCTCCATACAAATTTTAAGATGATTTGTTCTAGCTCCGTAAAAAATGCCATTGGTAATTTGATAGGGATTGCATTGAATCTGTAGATTGCTTTGGGTAGTATACTCATTTTCACAATGTTGATTCTTCCAATCCAAGAACATGGTATATCTCTCCATCTGTTGGTATCATCTTTAATTTCTTTCATCAGTGTCTTATAGTTTTCTGCATACAGGTCTTTTGTCTCCCTAGGTAGGTTTATTCCTAGGTATTTTATTCTTTTTGTTGCAATGGTAAATGGGAGTGTTTCCATAATTTCTCTTTCAGATTTTTCATCATTAGTGTATAGGAATGCAAGAGATTTCTGTGCATTAATTTTGTAACCTGCAACTTTACCATATTCATTAATTAGCTCTAGCAGTTTTCTGGTGGCAGTTTTAGGATTCACTATGTATAGTATCATGTCATCCGCAAACAGTGACAGTTTTACTTCTTCTTTTCCAATTTGTATTCCTTTTATTTCTTTTTCTTCTCTGATTGCCGTGGCTAGGACTTCCAGAACTATGTTGAATAATAGTGGTGAGAGTGGACATCCTTGTCTCGTTCCTGATCTTAGAGGAAATGCTTTCAGTTTTTCACCATTGAGAATGATGTTTGCTGTGGGTTTGTCATATATGGCCTTTATTATGTTGAGGTAGGTTCCCTCTATGCCCACTTTCTGGAGAGTTTTTATCATAAATGGGTGTTGAATTTTGTCAAAAGCTTTTTCTGCATCTATTGAGATGATCATATGGTTTTTATTCTTCAATTTGTTAATATGGTGTATCACATTGATTGATTTGCGTATATTGAAGAATCCTTGCATCCCTGGGATAAATCCCACTTGATCGTGGTGTATGATCCTTTTAATGTGTTGTTGGATTCTGTTTGCTAGTATTTTGTTGAGGATTTTTGCATCTATATTCATCAGTGATATTGGTCTGTAATTTTCTTTTTTTGTAGTGTCTTTGTCTGGTTTTGGTATCAGGGTGATGGTGGCCTCATAGAATGAGTTTGGGAGAGTTCCTTCCTCTGCAATTTTTTGGAAGAGTTTGAGAAGGATGGGTGTTAGCTCTTCTCTAAATGTTTGATAGAATTCACCTGTGAAGCCATCTGGTCCTGGACTTTTGTTTGTTGGAAGATTTTTAATCACAGTTTCAATTTCATTACTTGTGATTGGTCTGTTGATATTTTCTGTTTCTTCCTGATTCAGTCTTGGAAGGTTATACCTTTCTAAGAATTTGTCCATTTCTTCCAGGTTGTCCATTTTATTGGCATAAAGTTGCTTGTAGTAGTCTCTTAGGATGTTTTGTATTTCTGCGGTGTCTGTTGTAACTTCTCCTTTTTCATTTCTGATTTTATTGATTTGAGTCCTCTCCCTCTTTTTCTTGATGAGTCTGGCTAATGGCTTATCAATTTTGTTTATCTTCTCAAAGAACCAACTTTTAGTTTTATTGATCTTTGCTATTGTTTTCTTTGTTTCTATTTCATTTATTTCTGCTCTGATCTTTATGATTTCTTTCCTTCTGCTAACTTTGGGTTTTGTTTGTTCTTCTTTCTCTAGTTTCTTTAGGTGTAAAGTTAGATTGTTTACTTGAGATTTTTCTTGTTTCTTTAGGTAGGCTTGTATAGCTATAAACTTCCCTCTTAGAACCGCTTTTGCTGCATCCCATAGGTTTTGGGTCGTCGTGTTTTCATTGTCATTTGTCTCTAGGTATTTTTTTATTTCCTGTTTGATTTCTTCAGTGATCTCTTGGTTATTTAGTAACGTATTGTTTAGCCTCCATGTGTTTGTCTTTTTTACGTTTTTTTCCCTGTAATTCATTTCTAATCTCATAGCGTTCTGGTCAGAAAAGATGCTTGATATGATTTCAATTTTCTTAAATTTACTGAGGCTTGATTTGTGACCCAAGATGTGATCTATCCTGGAGAATGTTCCGTGTGCACTTGAGAAGAACGTGCAATCTGCCGTTTTTGGATGGAATGTCCTATATATATATCAATTAAATCTATCTGGTCTATTGTGTCATTTAAAGCTTCTGTTTCCTTATTTATTTTCATTTTGGATGATCTGTCCATTGGTGTAAGTGAGGTGTTAAAGTCCCCCACTATTATTGTGTTACTGTCGATTTCCTCTTTTATAGCTGTTAGCAGTTGCCTTATGTATTGAGGTGCTCCTATGTTGGGTGCATATATATTTATAATTGTTATATCTTCTTCTTGGATTGATCCCTGGATCATTATGTAGTGTCCTTCCTTGTCTCTTGTAACATTCTTTATTTTAAAGTCTATTTTATCTGATATGAGTATAGCTACTCCAGCTTTCTTTTGATTTCCATTTGCATGGAATATCTTTTTCCATCCCCTCACTTTCAGTCTGTATGTGTCCCTAGGTCTGAAGTGGGTCTCTTGTAGACAGCATATATATGGGTCTTGTTTTTGTATCCATTCAGCCAGTCTATGTCTTTTGGTTGGGGCATTTAATCCATTCACGTTTAAGGTAATTATCGATATGTATGTTCCTATGACCATTTTCTTAATTGTTTGGGGTTTGTTTTTGTAGGTCCTTTTCTTCTCTTGTGTTTCCCACTTAGAGAAGTTCCTTTAGCATTTGTTGTAGAGCTGGTTTGGTGGTGCTGAATTCTCTTAGCTTTTGCTTGTCTGTAAAGCTTTTGATTTCTCCATCAAATCTAAATGAGATCCTTGCTGGGTAGAGTAATCTTGGTTGTAGGTTCTTCCCTTTCATCACTTTAAGTATTTCATGCCACTCCCTTCTGGCTTGCAGAGTTTCTGCTGAGAAATCAGCTGTTAACCTTATGGGGGTTCCCTTGTATGTTATTTGTCGTTTTTCCCTTGCTGCTTTCAATAATTTTTCTTTGTCTTTAATTTTTGCCACTTTGATTACTATGTGTCTCGGCGTGTTTCTCCTTGGGTTTATTCTGTATGGGACTCTCTGCGCTTCCTGGACTTGGGTGGCTATTTCCTTTCCCATGTTAGGGAAGTTTTCGATTATAATCTCTTCAAATATTTTCTCTGGTCCTTTCTCTCTCTCTTCTCCTTCTGGGACCCCTATAATGCGAATGTTGTTGCGTTTAATGTTGTCCCAGAGGTCTCTTAGGCTGTCTTCATTTCTTTTTATTCTTTTTTCTTTAGTCTGTTCCGCAGCAGTGAATTCCACCATTCTGTCTTCCAGGTCACTTATCCGTTCTTCTGCCTCAGTTATTCTGCTATTGATTCCTTCTAGTGTAGTTTTCATTTCAGTTATTGTATTGGTCATCTCTGTTTGTTTGTTCTTTAATTCTTCTAGGTCTTTGTTAATCATTTCTTGCATCTTCTCAATCTTTGCCTCCATTCTTATTCCGAGGTCCTGGATCATCTTCACTATCATTATTCTGAATTCTTTTTCTGGAAGGTTGCCTATCTCCACTTCATTTGGTTGTTTTTCTGGGGTTTTTTCTTGTTCCTTCATCTGGTACATAGCCCTCTGCCTTTTCATCTTCTCTGTCTTTCTGTAACTGTGGTTTTTGGTCCACAGGCTGCAGGATTGTAGTTTTTCTTGCTTCTGTTGTCTGCCCTCTGGTGGTTGAGGCTATCTAAGAGGCTTGATGGGAGGCTCTGGTGGTGGGTAGAGCTGACTGTTGCTGTGGCGGTCAGAGCTCAGTAAAACCTTAATCCACTTGACTGTTGATGGGTGGGGCTGGGTTCCTTCCCTGTTGCTGTGGCGATCAGAGCCCAGTAAAACCTTAATCCACTTGACTGTTGATGGGTGGGGCTGGGTTCCCTCCCTGTTGGTTGTTTTGCCTGAGGCAACCCAACACTGGAGCCTACCCGTGCTCTTTGGTGGGGTTAATGGCAGACTCTGGGAGGGCTCACGCCAAGGAGAACTTCCCAGGACCTCTGCTGCCAGTGTCCTTATCCCCACGGTGAAACAGAGCCACCACTCGCCTCTGCAGGAGACCCCCCAACACCAGCAGGTACGTCTGGTTCAGTCTCCCCCAGGGTCACTGCTCCTTCCCCTGGGTCCCGATGCACACATTACTTTGTGTGTGCCCTCCAAGAGTGGGGTCTCTGTTTCCCCCAGTCCTGTCACAGTCCTGCAATCAATTCCCACTAGACTTCAAAGTCTGATTCTCTAGGAATTCCTCCTCCCTTTGCCGGACCCCCAGGTTGGGAAGCCTGAGGTGGGGCTCAGAACCTTCACTCCAGTGGGTGGACTTCTGTGGTATAAGTGTTCGCCAGTCTGTGAGTCACCCACCCAGCAGTTATGGGATTTGATTTTACTCTGATTGCGCCCCTCCTACCGTCTCACTGTGGCTTCTCCTCTGTCCTTGG